>NC_056616.1:7676665-7776665 GCF_018340385.1 Cyprinus carpio
CAGAGAGGGTCTGTAACTCTGAATACTAGTGCTGAATTGACAATCAGATCCAATCTCTCTCTCTCTCTCTCTCTCTCTCTCTCTCTCTCTCTCTCTCTCTCTCTCTCTCTGTCTCTGTCCTCCAGCATATAAACAGACACATACAGGCTCAGTGTCTTGTGTGGGCATTACTACACACCGTGAACGTGACCTTTTTGTAGATGTGTGTCTAAAATCAATTTACTATCCACATTTTGCAGGATCAACACTGTGAGAATGAACTGCGAGATTAAATCTTTGCACATATATGAATGTAAATTAGGGCTTGCACGGCCATTCATTTTTACCAGTCGACAAATCGAATGGTCAGCGGGTCATATGACAGTTTCTGCAAGGTCCCTGACCATATGACCATTTGTCCAACATTGTGTTGATGAGATTTGTTTACTGTACATAATTTAATTTCAATTCAATTCAATGTTATTTATTTATTTATTTTAATTGGTGGCAAATTCATATGAATTCATATAATCTCCTTGGTTTTCATATCAGCTTCTGCCCCAGTGACTAACCCAGGCTCATTCAAAATACTCATGTTTTTGTTATGTTGACATTGCTAAAGATGGCGCCTCTGTGTTTGGCACGCCATCTGCTGCCCTCCCTGTCTCTGCCTCTACTGTTCTTAGTATTTATGTTTTAATCTACGTTTATTTTTAACACTGGCTGTAAAATGGCGTTGATGTATGATCGCCAAACACTTATGGACATTCGAGTGGCTTTTGAAACCGCTAGGACTGACTATGGTGCGTTTCGTCCCTCTCCACCGCCTACCTATTCCTACTTCTCTTCACATCAGTACTGGCATGTTATAGACTTGCCGTGGAAAAAGAAGCGTCGGAGAAAAAGAGGTAAGCGTGCGGGAACTGCAGTTCGGCTGAGATCCTCTGCTGGTATGCTGTCGACTGGGCCTGGGATGATATGCGGATTACGTCTTCACTGACGGTCACTGGACTCATCGTATCGATGGCTTCAACCTGTTGTCCCTGGCCCTGTCTTGTGCTGCCTCCCTCCGGAGGTTCGTCGTGGTGGAGTAAATACTTCTAACCTTCGACTGATTCTGAGATCTACACAACCCCAGGGAAAGGTGTCGCCATTCCATGTGGCTTTGATCAATGCACTCTCTCTGGTAAATAAGACATTTATATTAAATGACTTTTTTACTTTACATGCTCTAAATGCCCTATGTATCACTGAAACTTGGATTAAACCTGTAGATTTAAGCCCATTCACTGAGCTGGTGCCTCAGGGCTGTAGCTTTTTAAATTCCCCTCGGTTATCTGGCTATGGTGGGGGCTTGGCGACCGTGTTTAAAAACTTGTATCGCTGTCGCAGTCTATCAACTGTGACTCATAGTTGTTCTGAAGTTCTGCTGTTTCAACTTTCTCTAGTCAACCCTATGGTTTTTGCAGTCATTTAATGATCACCCAATGTAAATAAGGAATTTCTAAATTAATTTGCTCAATTTTTAAATGAAATCGTCACCAGTTACGATAAGATTTTTAATACTGGAAGACTTTAACATCCATGTGTGCTGTGATGCCAAACCACTATCCATAGACTTCCTTCGTTTACGCGATTCTTTTGACTTTGTGGAATGGGTATCTGGACCTACTCATGCTCAGGGACATACTTTTGGACTTGATTTTCTCTCAGGGCGTGTCAGTGCTGGATATAAAAATTGAGGATGCTGGCATATCCGATCATCTGCCCATATTGTTTTCAGTGTCACTTGATGTAAATACCCCAATCATCATTGCCATGCTGGACTCGTATATTTACAGACTGCTCAAGTAAAGAATTTTCCTCAAAGTATGAGTTATTAGGTGCCACTCAGGATATGAACACTCTTACCGGTCTCCTGGATATAAACAAACATCTTAGTATCTTCAACAATACTTGCTCTAATATCTTAGACTCTACCGCACCATTAAAGATGAAAAAACATAAACATAATCCAATACCTTGGCATAATGATACCACTCGTTCTCTTAGGCAGACCTTTAGAAGGGCGGAACGTAAGTGGAAAAAAGATAGGCTACAAGTCTCATATGAAATCTTACAGGACTCTCTGCCTTTCAGCGAGCTGCCAAGGCTGCAAAGTGTAGATATTTCTCAGAGTTAATCACACAAAACAGTCATGAGCCAAGTATTTTATTCTCCACTACTGAGTCTGCACTCCATTCAGTTGTTAATATTTTTCCTGATGTATCTGTCTCTTTGTGTGAGAATTTTGCTTATTATTTTAATGACAAGATCTCTCAAATCATGTTTACTGTATCAATATCGTCATATGATTTGGTTGATGTTCCATACTCTGATTCTACTTTGTCTCTTTTTGAGTCTTTTAACCTGAACACCTTAATCAAAACTCTGTCTAGCCCGTTATTCCATCACGTTTTCTTGGACAGATTATTGACACTGTTGGTCCTGACTTGTTGTCTATTATCAATAAAAGTCTTCAAACTGGGACTGTCCCCCATGACTTCAAACTTGCCACAGTGCGACCACATCTTTAAAAAATTTATATGGACTCGACATTGCTGGCTAACTTTTGTCTGATTTCAAATTTGCCTTTTTTATCAACAATTCTAGAAAAAATTGTCTTAAATCAACTTGAATATTATTTGTCTCAAAATTATATTTATGAAAAAATCCAGTCTGGTTTTAAATCTTGCCACAGCACGGAGTCAGCCCTCTTAAGAGTTCTAAATGATGTCATGTTGACTACAGATTCTGTCCAGTCTATGGCTCTGCCTTCGATCTGGTCAACCATGATTTTCTTATATCTCGTCTTGAGGCATGTGTTGGTTTACGGGGCACAGTATTACAGTGGTTTAGGTCATATCTTACTAATAGTAGATATGTCGTCAACATTGGGCATCATTCCTCCTCTGAGATGCTTTTATGATCTGGTGTACCTCAAGGATCAATTATTGGTCCGGTATTGTTCTTACTTTATATGCTTCCTTTAGGGTTTATTTTTAACAACCATTGGGGTCTCTTTCCATCTACATGTAGATGACACACAAATTTACATCCCCTTAAAGTGTGGTAACAAGCATACCATTAAGTCAATTTTGGATTGCCTGAAGGACCTGAAACCTTGGCTTGCAACAAATTATTTTGTGACTCAATGAGAGCAAAACTGAATTCATTATGTTTGGTCCCAATGATCATAGTGTACACGACATCAAAACCACATCTCTGTCACTATACAGTACCACCTGTGTCAGAAACTTGGGTGTTTGGTTTGACAATAACCTTAAATTTGACAAGCAGATAAGTACCGTTGTTAAGTCCTGATTCTGTTATATCTTCTCTCCAAAGTGAAGTCATTTCTATCATTAAAGAAGCTTGAAATAGCAATATACGCATTTGTTACATCCAGGCTTGACTACTTTAATTCTCTGTATGTTGGTGTTCCTTAGTCCTGTGTTTCTCGTCTGCAGTTAGTCCAGAATGCAGCAACTCGGCTTCTTACTGGAAAGTGCAAATATGAGACTATTACACCGGTTTTAATCTCACTTAATTAGCTTCCATAAAGTACAGAATTGATTTTAAAATTCTACTGTTTGTTTTTAAATCTCTTCACAATCTGAAAAAAAATAACTGAGTTGTTACAGCCTCATACTTTGTCGAGATCGCTCAGATCTACTAATTCTAGCTAAGACTTGCTGCATGTTCCTAGGACAAGGCTAAAAATGAGAGGTGACCGTGCCTTTTCTGTTGTCAGCCCAAAACTTTGGAATAGTCTCCCTTCTCACATCAGAACCGCCTCAACCTTCTCTGTTTTTAAATCCACTCTAAAGACTATTTATTTTCGTTGGCGTTCGATATCCCAGGACAAACTGTCTTTTTGTCTCAGGAACGCCACACATTTTTACAGCTTGTGTATATATTCTGTGAAGATTTAATGTGTTATTTTGTTTTACAACTCTTTTAATTTGCCCATTGTTGGTATAGTGTTGTAAAGCACTTTGGTCAACTCTGATTGTTTTAAAACTGTGCTATATAAATAAAATTGTATTGTATTGATATAGGCACGTATTGCTGTGTTTGTATTATGTTGCTTCAGGTATGTATTGCAGTGGTTCAGAATTCAAATATCCGATGAGTCTCGCTAAAAGTTAATGCTGTATCGTGTTGGAAATATCCCCTACACCAAACCCAGCTCTAAACTCACCCAATAATGTTAACAAATGCAAAAGTGATATAAAAATGCATTAATTGATGCAGCTGTGCTATTTTAATTTCCTTATGCAGATTTGAGCAGTTTTGTCAAACTGTAGTTTCACGGGGTGCTCTGGAAGTCCCTCAGGACAGACACGGGACGGAGAGCGGTACAGTTTGAGGCTTCATGGCAGATCAGGAGACTCAGGAGGCCATGGCTGAGCCGGAAGCTCAGGAAGCCATGGGGAGCAAACAGATCAGGAAGACATGGCGGAGCCGCCTCCGAGGGGGACTTACGGGGCTGAACTCGGGGCTTGGAGCCCTCCCTGGGCTTAACAGGGGATCGGGAGCCCTCCCTGTGCTCAACAGGAGATCCGGAGCCCTCCCCGGGCTTAACTGGGGGTCAGGAAAGCGCTTACGAGGTGCTGGAACTGGAGGGTGCTCTGGAGGAGCTGGAGGACATCAACACAGGAGACATCAGTTGAATCAAGGGAACCAGGAAGACACACATAGCAGATGACATCAACAAGTAGAACCGACAAATGCTAACTGAAAGGACTAAGGCTTTTAAACACAGTATAACGAGGGACTAAGGAGACACACCTGGAATTTAATTAACAATCAACATGAAGGAGAAACTAGGTCACATGGAGCAAAACATGCACAAAACATGGAACAGAGTCTGAGAGCAGCATTTTAAAACTGTTTTGAGTTCATAACATACAATTCCTCAATTGGGAAAGTCGTGGCCTAACGGTCAGAGTGTTGGACTTGCAACCCAAGGGTTGCGAGTTCGAGTCTCAGGCCAACAGGAATTGTAGGTGGGGGGAGTGAATGTACAGCGCTCTCTTCACCTTCAATACCACGACTAAGGTGCCCTTGAGCAAGGCACCAAGCCCCCAACTGCTCCCCGGGCGCTGCAGCATAAATGTCTGCCCACTGCTCCGGGTGTGTGTTCATGGTGTGTGTGTGTGTTCACTGCTGTGTGTGTGCACTTTGGATGGGTTAAAAGCAGAGCACGAATTCTGAGTATGGGTCACCATACTTGGCTGTATGTCACGTCACTTTCACTTTCACTTTTTTAAGTATGTGAAAATTAGGTTTGATTAATTGAAACTTTGGACCTGCAAATCATATTTTGTGTGAAAAGGAATAAGAGTAGTCAGACTTTTACTGCCTCTATTGTTAATTTCAACTGGAAACTGCAGTGATTCACACTGTAAAATGTATTAAGTTTACTTTTACTTAGAAAAAGTGAGGAAACCGATTGCCTTAAAATTTCTAAGTAGTGTGTTAATTTTAAGTTTGCATAACTTAAAACAGTTTATACAGACGCCTTGTTAATAAAGTGTACTTAAGTACTGTTGACTTAAAATAATTAGTTGTGTTAACTTCTTATTAGTGTTCACATTACCTGGAAAATATTAGGAAACCGCTTGCCTTAAAATAAGCAAGTAAGCTGAACTAAAAACATTAAGTAAAGACAAAAAGCAACAAACAAACTATTGTAAAACATTTTTTATTGTCTACAGGTAGTACAGTGTACCAAACAATGTCATTCAAGCATTCATGCAAGTGCAACTATATAAAATAAACTCTATCAAGGATCCCGACTGTTTGACTGTTTGAAACTAACAATCAACATCAGTTTATCGGAAAATTCAACTGTGAAAATGCAAAAATAAAAAAAAAAAAAAAAAGGAAAAAAGTTTCACAACATTACATTGTTCTAAGAGTAGAAAAACATTTTCAACTAAGGTTCAACAATGTATAACTTGAATTAAAAGAATTTTAATTTTTTTTGCAAATACAAGCTTAAAGGGATATTTCACCCAAAATTGAAAATTTACTCTCCCTCGTGTCATTCCAAACCCACAAGATTAGTCTTTGTCTTTCAAAGACTACTTTCAAGGAAACCTTAGAGACTTCTGTTCCTTCACTGAAAGTCCAGGTAAGAGATTTTAATTTCTTCAGATTTTAATTGAGTGGATATGATTTGTTTAATTACACCTTAATGACCTTTATAATTTTTGTATGTTTTGGTTACCTGGACTGTCAACAAAAGGACAGAAACCTCTCAGATTTCATTAAAAATTACTTGATTTGTGTTTCAAAGACCAAAAAGTAAAACCAAACCAAAGTCTTGATAAAAAGTCTTATGGTCTTGGAATGACATGAGGGTGAGCAAAATGACATAATTAACATTTGTGGGTTTTCTAAATCTGCAGCACAAACCGTTGTGGGTTCAATTCCCAGGGAACACACATACTAATAAAAAAATAAAAATAAATGTATATCCTGAATGCACTGTGAGTCGCTTTGGATAAAAGCGTCTGCTAAATGCATAAATGTAAATCTCAAACAGACTTGACTTTCATCATCAGCAGATTTTTAGTGACTGTAGTTTTGGTTTCAGAGTTTTGTGTCCAATGGAAAGAAAGACTCAAAGTTGAACCATCCAAATGGAGATTCCTGGCTGTCTTCTGCTAACACAGTCACAATGGAATTCTGGGGTATGTCACATTCATAGTCCTAAAAAACAACAACAACAACAACAACAACAACAACAAAAAAACAACAGTAAGTTTACAATTCATGTTACATTTAAAATAATCTCATAAATGTACATGTAACCATTATCTTATGCTCTATTTACAATTAACAGAGACAAACAATTATTGTTAATTATTGTGTAGAAATTAGACAAAATGAATAGTACAATTATGGCAGAACATGCATATAACAAAATGTACAAGAGCTTAAGTTAAAAAATGAAATAAATTCAGAGGTTGCTAATCTGGTGCAAGATAAGAGTTGAATGAAGTGTAATTGATAGCCTATATGTGATGTGTGTGGGATTTTTGGATGAAACAGAAAAAGGTACTTGCCAACATTGTTTTGAAAAACGTCAGAGGTTTCTTTTCTGAGAGGAAGGTCATGAAGAACTGCTATACTCTGGAAAGAAAAGTTAAAACACAGAATTAAATGTCAGATTAGTCTGAATAAATGTATTTTAAAAATGCAATGAAAGTGCTCTGAAATTGTTTTAAAACACAGAGTGAAATATCAAAGTAGTTAATATATGAGTTAATATGACAGTAAAACAGTTTAATTTAAGAAAGAAGCATTGAAGCTTAACACATTTAACTTGGTCAAGAAATTTATAATGCTTCAAAAGGAGAGCTCTCTTTTCGCAAAATAAATAAATAAATAAAAAATCCAATACTTACATTTCCATTGCATGACTCAATTCACAATAAACTCTGCAAATAAAGAAAACAATATTAACATACAAAATTTGCTTACTTTTTTCTAATAATCTCTCTCTAAAACATTACATAACATTGTGGTGGCGAGTGCAAGCACCAATTGAATTTTCTGAAGAAAAAAATAATAATAATAAATTAATTTAAATATGAAATGACAAACAACAAGCGCTACTCTACACTGCTCAAAACTCACGTTTGAATCATCAGTGGCAAATTCTTTAAATATATAAAATGTACTTATAGGCTGTGAGTCAGAAGCGCCAGACTGTCCTTGCAAAGTTGGAACTGCCCCACTTTATAGAACAGCCTTTGAGCACAGGCTAGTCTGAAGGTCCTCCACAGTCCTCCATAAAATGTGTCACACAGTGTCACACACTGTGGGCTTGAGAATGCTGCTGCCGGCGGATTCGATGAAGGAGCAGCCAGCGGGCTTGTGGCAACATGTGACTACCCTGGGCTGGACTCCACTTCGTCCACAGTGAAAGCCGATCCAGGGATCCACAGTGCGAAGTTGATGTATTTCCTCAGCGACCTGCACAGATCAGCTCCAGGCATGATGAAGCGGATATCTTCCTCTTTTGGAAGACCAAACAAAGTAGTTTTACTTTCCCAAACAAACACACATCATCTATACGACATGGTGGCGGAGGCAAGAACAATACTACAGCGAGAATAAAAGTTACGCCTTCCTTTGTGTGAAAATTTGGACAGTGTTACGCAAATCTTCCCACAAAGTGAAGTAGACCTGTGGGGGCGTGTTTAAACAAGGCGTTTTAGGAGGGTGTGGACAAGTCTTAACTTTTATAAAAAATATCTCTTTGGATTTGAGACTTTAGTCTTTGTAACTGTACAGATCTTCTTTATGCATCAAGAGCTTGTAACATTCCAAAGAGAAAGGAAAAAATGAAATCGCATCATATAACTCCTTTAACTTAAATCTTGCTTTATTGAATTGCATTTAATAAAATAATCTTGCTTCATTGGCTATCTGATATTTCTTGAATATTGAATTGTATCCAAGTTGAATGATGTTTATCATGCTTAAAATAATGAGCTATGACAAAATAAAGTTATTAACTTATTTCTAATCAAATCATTTTTAGGGTCATTAAAGGTTTGCAAAGTAACACAAGAGCAATTAAATGGTAAAATGCCAATTCTGCTCTGAGCCTTTTTAATCCTTGCAACCAATTACCATCTTTATAAACTGTTTTGTACATTTATAAAAATAAAAACTAGACATTAGCCAAACATGCACTAATGAACACTCTTCAGGGTTTTTTTTTTTTTTTTTAAATTACAAACTTTTTTTTCTCTCTCTCTAATGAATGCATTCAATAGCTTCACTGTGCAGTGTATCTGCTGCACCAATAATTTGGAGCACAGCGGTAGCTGTTTGGAGAAATGACTCTCAAGTTTAAGATTAAATGGAAAGAGTCCTGAGCTCAGGATTAGTCTTAAGCTGTAAGTAATGAAGTTGGCAGGAAATAGCAGAGTTTTTTTTTTTTCTCTCTCTCTCCTTTGAGCTCCTTTTTTCCAACTGGAGACCGCTGCAGCATCTGGCCGCATGCACCATCAGAGCATGAAAACGGAATCCCAACAAAAGTAGCTGCAGGCAGCTCTTCACTCACGCACAGGATCTCTCATCACAGCAGTTTAACCTCGCTTTTAACAAAGGGAGGTGGGGTAGGGCTGTCAGTCATTACACCTCTCTTTTCTGTCTAAATGTCTCCCAGCTTGTAAGAGCAGGAGCAGGGCCTTTGGCCTGGGTAATTGTTCACAAAGAAGTGCACATACTTTCTCCAAGATGCTTACTTGAGGGGAAGCTCTAACTGCTGTCTGGTCTAATTTCCGTCAAACTGGTGCTGAGACACAGCAGCCTCAAGGCCCAGATGTGAAAGAGATGTTGTCAGCAATCATTGCTCAATATGCATACCACATGGAGACACTCAAAATAAATAATTATTTTTAAAAGGTCATTTTAGTCTTTTGAAGAACACTGGCTAGGAATGTATCATGTAGTATCATACCAGTGAATACCATATCAGTTCAGTGTCTAAGTGCTGTCTGTACATATTTTGGTAGTGTTTATGGTGATGTGGCTGTGTGCGTGTTCAAATCCACTTAACATAAAGTTATATGTATATAGAAATATTTTCACCCTCAGGTCATCCTCTGCAGTGAAGAGGTGCCATCAGATTTCAAACAGATGATAAAATCATCACAATAATCTAAAACACAATATTCATTTCTTGAATATTGAATTGTATCCAAGTTGAATGATGTTTATCATGCTTAAAAGAATGAACTATGACAAAATAATGTTAACTTATTTCTAATCAAATAATTTTTTTAGGTTCATTAATGGTTTGCGAAGTAACACAAGAGCAATTAAATGTTAAAATGCCAATTCTGCTCTGAGCCTTTTTAATCCTTGGAACCAATTACCATCTTTATAAACTGTTTTGTACATTTATGAAAATAAAAACTAGACACTAGCCAAACGTGCACTAATGAACACTTTTATTTTTTTTTTCTCAAAATTACAAGCTTTTTTTGTGTGTTAGATTATTGTGATGATTTTATCATCTGTTTGAAATCTGATGGCACCTATTCACTGCAGAGGATGACCTGAGGGTGAAAAAAATTCAGCAAATTGTCATTTCTAGGTGAATTCTACTTTAGTCTCTAGTCCATAAAGTAAAAAAGTCTTTAAATTTAGTGTCACATTAACTTAACATTTAATGATATATTTATAACTTTATGCTTATAATTTTGACTTCTAATATTACTACTAGTTAGTTATAATATTTCATTGTTAAAAATGTTACTACTTTAATCTTACTGTATAGTGCTGCAACTACGGTATATTCTTCAAACTTTACAGTATAATTTTTTTTTTCTTGTAAAAGGCCTATTATGTTTTAGTAGAATAACATTCTGGCTTCCCGTTGATTCCACTAACTCATTTTCTATTTTGCTTTCACTTAAATGCAATGTTGTTTTTCAGGATGTCTAAAGAATGTGGGCTGTTTAGATTGCAGACTCTAGCAACATCTGCTCTTGTCACTTTGCTCATCTCTTATTGATTTGCTTCTGTTAGATAATTAATATATCAGCGTTGTTTGTTCCATTAAAGCTGTACCAATTTAAGCAGCAGGAAGTGTGTCACTGGTGCTGAGAGATCACAATATTTTGTAGAGTGCAACATGTTTATGATGTTTTCAAACAGCATCACATTTACTATGACTTTTAACCAGCTACTCCCAAAGTAATTTTATTGGATGTTTCAAGCACTAATCCTTTAAATTTATGGAGGTGAACAAAATAGTAAGATGTGTGATTGGCTGGATATGTGTAATTATAATACATTCTGAACCACATAGCGTGTTATTTGTTATCTAATCAATGGCATTCATACATGCTATTACTTCTGTATTGTCCTAATTACGTGTATACCTTGATATAAAATGGTTTGATAAAAAAAAATAAAAAAAAAAACTTTTTTTTTTTTCTTGTTGAATTTAGGGTGAAATAAAATAAGTCAGATATGTTGTGCCTTTCTGATATTATCTTGATTGTTTCAACACTCCACTCCAGGAAACAATTCAGTATCATTAGAAAGTTGTGGCAACAACAGCATGAATCACATTTTAGAAGTGTTTCTGAAAATAATAATAATAATAATAATAATTTGTGAATGTTTTAGCACTTTTAACAGCAGGATATTTGTAAGATTGTTATTCAGTATTAAAAGCCTCAAATATGAAAAACTTGATGTGACAAACTTGCAGGGAAGCAATTAAGATAACCGTGGCATTCAAGAGTTAGTGGGCAATTTGCTTTATTTTATTTGTCTGAGCTTAAAAGAACAGACATAATTACAAATAATTACCCCCAAAACCAAAGAAATTGAGGCACGGAGGATTTTCTGAAAACTAAGTGATACTCAACTCTCTGATTAAATATTCATTTTAATTATAAAATAATTGGGATGGCAGTGCTCTTGATCTTAGCAAGTTGTGAATTATTCATGGATGCAAATAAATGTCCTTTGAAAAATTTACTAGAGAAATGTTCTTTGTGGCTGTTTTGTGGCACCATATAATTCACTGAAACTAAAAATCCATTATACCTGGAAAAAATGCTTTGCTGCCAGGTTTTATGAACATAAAAGTAACATGCCTTAGAGTAAATATCAAACTGATTGATGATTTAACAAACAAAAAGCAACTGATCGTTTCATATGGTTGCACTCAAACTCTAAAACTCTCTATAGTAGCAGGGTAAGTTGGAGAGTCAATCATCCATGCCAACAGATGGCGGTACAAAATCCATTGTGGTATCGGTACTTTCAGTTCATGCGGAATAGCAATGCTAATGCTAGCTAGAGAACAGAATGCTTCTTTAACATGTCAGCTGTTAATTACTGCTTAAAGAACGCTAACGTTTGGTAGCACTATAGCATGACTGTACTTTAAAGACTTAAATTGCACACACTTTAATTTTTGGACCAATTCTCACTATTAACTAAGACTTGTGCCTAATTTGCTGCTCAGTAGTTAGTTTGGTATGTGTTAAAGTTTAAAAATCTGGTCATGCGTAATAAGACATTAACATGTGCTTTATACTGTAAGTACTACTAAACAGCCAATATGCTAGTAATATGCATGTTAATAAGCTACTAGTTAAAAGTGAGAATTGGTCTCTAACTAAGCATTACAACTCTAGTATAAATCTAGAATTTTCCTGCCATAAGACCATCAACCTTTGTATTGGCTTAGTTCTCTTTTCAAACTTTTCCAAAGGCTGTTCTGCGGTTTTGTTGTGTGAATCCGTGTTTCTTGTGTCTTCATGACGGGCATTATAACACAAGAGCCGATGGAATATCTGCAGATTTTCAATCTGAAGGTGAGCATAAGAATGTCTTCCCTGCAGTACTCAATAATCCTTTCAATTTGTTTACTGAAGTTTATATTTTTAACAAAGCACACACAAGGTTACTCTGTTGTTTAGTAGCAGGTATCACAATTATAAATGGTGAAATCTGTGTTTTTTTGCTTACAGTAACTTTTTTTTTTTTTTTCACATCCATGCTATCAGACTTGTTCTTTCTTCCTAATATGAACTCCTTTTTCACATTAACTTTACCATTTATTGGATTTAAGTGGAGTTTTATTTAATCAGAATTCTATATCTGGCTCTGGCTCTGAGCCTGAATCAGATTTTATCAAGTTATTACTGGTATTCAGGGGCCCCTAGATCCTCCATGAGATTGTATTCCCTGCCTGTAAGAGCTCTTTAGAGGAACATATTCCCCAGTGCACTGTTATAATGGAACTGGTGAATGGTGAATCACATGAGAATCAGTATGGAGGTCAGCTGTGAATTCATGATGAATTTCATTTTGTTGCCTGTAGACCTGAAAATATTGTGAATGGGCAGCTTTTGTCATTTAAATGCACATTTAGGGCATTCTTTATTAAATGTCTTTTAAATGGCCAGTGATGGACTAATGCTTGAAAGGTAACATACATTAGAAAATAATCTGATCCTTGTGCTTATGCTGTTTTGTATTTAGCCAGTAATAAAATTTGATAGAGCTTGATGGTGTGGACAGTTTATGGGTAATTGATCATCTCCATGTCTTTCACACAATAACCTCTCTGTTGATAAAATAAATAAATAAATGAATAAAAAATCAATGTGGCATCTCACACTCACGATAAGGGAAACTGCAATCACAAGGACTGCTGGTGAAATGTTTAACCCTCATTTTTGATTCGACCGAATCATACATTTACGTTGTCATCTGTTGATAAAATATCAAAATAAATTGTAACCAAAAAAATAACTCTTTGGCTGCAATCTACCTTTCTAAGGTAACACATATTTATTCAAAATTAAATGAACTCTTAGCTCAATTATGCAGATTCACAGAATCAAAGAATGGAAATTCATTTCAAATCCATAATTATAATAATAATAATAATAATAATAATAATAATAATAATAATAAATAAATAAATAAATGATTAAAAAAAAAAAAATCTGGTGTTGCTATAGCCTAATTATTGTCTTGGGTTTTATCATTACTCTATTATTGAATTTTTAGGGCAATAGATGTTATTGCTCAATGATATGAAGATTCCTTGAAAGAATCAGTGAATGAATATGAATAGTCATTTTGGTCACTAGGAAGAAAGAAAAAAAAAAGAGTCACAGGGATGAATCAAAATTCCTAATACTATACAGTGGGAAGAAAAAGTGTGTGTAAATCCATTTGAAATGTTTGGTTTCTGCATTAATTGGTCATAAAATAGCATCAAAGTCAAGTTGAGAAACACAATGCTTAAGCTAACAAAACAAACAATTATAATAATCTATATTATTGGCATCCCATTAAACGTTTAAAGTGCTGTGGATAGAGTAACATAACTGTTGTTACGTTCATTTTTCCGCAATTTCATATTTCAGTATACTGTATTTTGCATATTTGAACCCTTCACAACAGTGACTGTAGGACAGCATTCACTGAAGGTTGAGAAGGAAACTTTGAAGCACTAAATAAGCACTAAACAAAATAAGAAAACAATGTATAATTTATAATCCTGTTCAAATAGTTCTCACCCCCTCTGACTCTTAATACATTGTGTTTCCTTCCCATTTGAGGTTCCCCAGACTGCCCTAATGGTGGAAACCTTCTAGAGAACTTCTTAGTATCTTCTTCAAATATCTTATTGTGTTCTCAAGGAAATGTCAGTACATATTTCAAATGCATCAAAACTTCCCTTTATTTTGGAGGAATTATTGACAGTCATTGGAGCTCTTGCAGTAACAAAAGAGTTCCTCAGAGAACTGATCTTTTTAAAAGGGTGCCTGAAGCATCTTAGCAGGCTTCCACCAGTTTGACAATCTGAAGAAGCCCAAATTTTGAGCATATGATACACACAATTTATTTAGCTTAATGGTGGACCTTATAGGAAGTTTAAGTACTTTGTTTGACTGATTACTTCATTTTCTCTTCTTTACACTATTCATAAAACAGTGGGTACTAAATCTTATTCAGATTATTTCCATAGACTAATAGTGGAGCTTACTTGATCCTTGTGTGTGCTGCAGTAGTGGGTTGAGATTCATTTTAGTGTGTTGCAAGAGAGAGGCAAATACAGAACCAGTAATGCTACAACAGTTCACACTCACCATTTGTCATTATGACAGATCAGATAAGACAAACCAGACACAAAACTGGGCAGCATGTTGTAAGCATTTGTACATATCTTTCATGCTACAGTATATGCAATATTTTTGCATAGCACTTGATAGTACATAGCATATCTAAAAAATACTCAAGTCGTTAAGGTAGTCGTTGGGTTTCTTTTTTTGGTTGTTGCCAAGATTCCATACGTAGTTTGGTTTATAAAAACTTAGGCATGCTTTATTTGTCAAAGTACTTCATTTCTGGTAGTGACGTTGATTCCAATGTCAAACTGAAATTAATGGTGCTGTAGGTCATGTGGAATACAGTACATCTGACAAAGAATCTAATGCCGTTGACAGCCAAAGCAACATGTTTCTCTCTAGTCTAATTAGATCAGGTGAGAGATGCTGGTTTATTTACAGTGAAACCAATTACTTCACAGAACTAATTAAATGAGATGTAGCTTGTGGGGGAAAATCTTTCTGATGAAAAAAATGAATGATAAAGCAGCTCAGAATGAACAATTTAGCCTTTAAATCTGTCATAATATCAGAATATGATTGTCTCTAAGATCAGAAATAAAGTATAATTGTGTAACTAAATACAGCCTCACATATGTATCCACCAGTCTTTTAGTAAAGCTGACAGAAAATTAAAAGAAAAATGTGACTCAAACACCGACGGATTTATAGTATGCATTACAAATAGTAATACGTTTTTACATTAATCTAAGAGATAATGCAATTACAATTCATATATGCTTCAAATTAGCTTTTGAGTGAATTATTGTAAATTAGCAGCACTTCAAATTCACTTTATTTTCCATACGTGCATAGCTTCTAAATTAGTTTACAGCATATTGAAAAAAATGTAACATTTAATTTGCTGCAATTTGCCAGTAAATATATTTATTACACAAAAATGTAGACATTTATACAACTTAAAATCTAATATATATATATATATATATATATATATATATATATATATATATATATATATATATATATATATATATATATATATATATATTAGAATATTTGTTTTTTATGTAAAACACTTCAGGACATGCTTTGGAGAAAAATATTGTGCATTTTTGTTGAACAAAACAAAGATCAAGGCTAAATTCCTCTTTAAAAGGCATGAGCTACTTCGGTGTCCTTCAAGAAACAGAAAGAGAATAGAAAAAAAGGCCAAGAAAAGGACACTTTGTATGAGGATCACACGTTGGTCATCTCCTTCTTGCACAGAAATACAGAATGTCACAGAAAGTTTTCCCTAATCAGCCATCTGCACAGCAGCTCCCGGGCGGCTCATCATGGGTTAAAACGGCAACAGAAGCCTGTGAAACTCAGCCAGACCAATCAGTCTCCATCATCAAACAGCAAAGAGGGACAGCTGTGACCCTGGACGAAAGTATCACCTCCACCCAGGGCTTATGGGGCTCCATCTGAACAGGCTGCCTGAGGGTTCCTCCAACTGTGAAGACTGCCTTTCCTCCTGTGATTTCACATCATTTTAGCTTTTGTTCTCCAAAAACCCTCGTTCTCTGAGCAAGTCTTCTGAAATCAAAGTGAAAATAGAAGCCGACCAGTTGGTCTGTGACAAAGTTGGTGATGGTAATTTGAGCCGGAATGTATGGCTTGGAGCGAGTGGAGATGAACGAACATTTCGATTTATTCTCTACAGAAGGTGAGCGACACTTTGCGCATGAGATTGTGAAATTGACAGTGGAGTGGGGTGAGAAGACCATCAAAAAGATGAGAAACACTAGACTTTATGCAAATAAGAGGCGGAAAGTGCTGGGTGGCAGCCAGTTGCTTGGAGGGAAACGCAGTCTTCCTGTTCCATGTGTGAGATGTGGACACCACTAGTTTTGATAAACCCCTTTGGAGCCGAGATACAATGCATATATTGCATATCTAATTTTAGTAGTTAAATTAATAATGCTAACCAGTTTTAATGAAAGTTGCATTATGTGTTATTTTATTGGTGCAATTAATTTAAAAAACTTGCAAAGGGATTCATTAATGTATAATTTTAATGTTTCATTTAACTACATTTTAAACAGTGTTAATTTTGGCAGGCGTTTTTGATTTAGTCTTAGTCTTAGTCTTGAGACGAAAATGCTTAATAGTCTTAGTCACATTTTAGTAATTTGAGTCTTTCATAGTTTTAGTCTAGTTTTAGTCGACGAAAAGTCATTGCATTTTAGTCAACTTTTAGTCACTACTTTTAGTCAATAGTTTTAGCCAAACTGTAGTTACCAGAATTTATTTGGTAGCGATTTTATATGTAGTTTTCAAATTAAAATAATCATTAATTCTTCTCTCTTTAAAACCAATCAATTAAGCTTATGAGAAATTTGAATCAAGGACTGAAAATCTTGAATAAATTATAACATTTTCATTTTTTGGGGTGAACTTTCTCTTTAAGTGAAAAAGGAGCAACTTATAAAAATAGTATATATATATATATATATATATATATATATATTATATATATATATATATATATATATATATATATATATATATATATATATATATATATTTAAAGAAGCGCAATAAGACAAATACAATAGAGATACAGATTAAACTCATCATTTCAGATACTGTAGGTTTTACTAAACATGTATACATTTATTTAACATCTTTTGTTGGTTAACATTAATGACAGATAGGTATTTAATTTGGAATGCTGTCCTTTTAAGACGGAAGGCATGCATGTAATACTGACACACGTTCAGTTTTCACCCACCTGTTCACGTTCACTTAATCCATAACCTACTGTATTTACATGAGATACTCTACACGATAAACATTTGGACTGCTGTGTGTGTATTTGAGCGTTGAGAACTGATTGCGCGCTGTATATGAGAACTGAGGAAGTGGAGCGTGCGCGCGCGCGACAGAGAGAACACTTCTATCAGCGTGATTTCGCCTATCCCGCCTTCAATAACTTTAAGTTAATCCACAACGAATTGTGACTCCCGGGAAAAACGGGACGTCTGGTTACCTTATCCATACCCCTTCGGGTGCTGAGGCCATTGTTTCAGATCGCTAGTTCGCGTTTTTGTAGTCTATCCATCCACTGCGGCTGCTATACTGACTAGATATTCAAACGCCCCTTATCTGATCGCAATCCAATGACAGGGACGCACATTTTGACAGACAAAAGCCTATAGGATGCATTTTGAATGTCTGGTAGTCCTCAAATAACATTATAGTCCAGTCTCGTCTAGTTAACGAAAACGCGGCATAAATTTCGTCATAATTTCGTCATCAGATATTATTTTTAGCTCGTCAACGTCTCGTCTTCGTCACAGAAAAACTGTTCGTTAACGAATATTTTTCGTCGTCGTCTTCGTTAACGAAATTAACACTGATTTTAAACAATAAAATAAATTTTAACTATCTATTTTTACATTTTTGAATAAATTGATAATTGATTCATATGTTTAACAAAAGTGTCTTAAAGCTGACATAAAATCAGAATGTAGTGGCAAATTTGAAATAAAGGCCACTATCCAGGTAGGGTGTGAACAATTGATGAGTGAGTCCGTAGCATCACTTCTTAATCATTTATTTTCACCAAACAATCCATAAAACCTGCTTTTCTTCTAAAACAACAAACTCACATTTGGTCAGGCTCCATTCTGGTCTATAACACTCACTTTCACAATCTAATAAATTCCCAAAAGATAAAATCAAGCCTACATATCTGTCTCTTGAATATCCTAATTCATAAAATTGTCAATAGGTTGCAAATGGTATTTTTCAACACTTTCTTCTTGAAAGTCATGCGGCTTGAGATTTTTAAGCCCAATAAACTGCCTTCTGAAGTGAAGCAATACATTTGTGTGAGAAAAAAGAAAAGAAATCCATCTAAAACTTTATAAACGTAATCTCTAGTTTCCGCTAATTGTCATATGCACGTTTGCAAGAGAGCGGTGTGCCAGCAGATGACAAAGGACATACTGTAGACATAGCGTAAGCACTGGTGAGAATATGCTAATCTCGCAAGAACCAAGTTTTGTTTAGAGCAAAGGAAAACCAGTCTCCTCTTGACTTACATCGAAATCCTCTGACATTTTTTCTTTACAAATCCTAATTTTGTACTACTAATTCATGACCAGTGTTTTGTTTTCCACGCTCCTCTGCATTCGTCATCGTGTTCGCCTCCTCTATAGAGATTGCGGTGTGTGTGTGTATATATATATATATATATATATATATATATATATATATATATATACAGTATATATACACACACACACATACACATACATATAAACTTAATACACTTTTAAAAAGTGCACTTTGCAATAATTTCTCTTATGTCTCATACAAGCCTGTTTCGACTACACTAAATTGAGTGTTTTTGAAGCTGCTGCAAACAATCTGGATGAGCTCACAGAGACTGTGACATCCTATATCAGTTTCTGTGAAGATATGTGCATTCCTACTAGGACTCATATAACTTACAATGATGACAAACCGTGGTTCACTGCAAAACTCAGACAGCTCCGTCGGGCCAAAGAAGATGCTCACAGGAATTGGGACAGAGTCTTGTATAAAAAGGCCAAATACACACTGGAAAAGGAAATCAGAGTGGCAAAGAGGAATTATTCTGGAAAGCTAAGGATCCAGTTCTTTTCCAATGACACAGCTTTAGTATGGAAAGGTCTGAAACACATCACCAACTACAAGAGACCATCCCCCAGCACTGTGGAGTATCAAAAAGTGGCAGACAATCTGAACAAATTTTATTGCAGGTTTGAGAAAAACAAATAAACAAACAAACAAACAAAACAACACCATTACCAACTCCAACTACCCCCTCTCCCCCACTCCTGCACTTCAGATCAGTGAAGCTAATGTGCGTCAGGTCTTCAGAAAGAACAAGAGAAGGAAGTCACCAGGCCCAGACAGTGTCACACCAACCTGTCTGTAAACCTGTTCTGAGCAGCTGGCCCCTATCTTCACACTTATCTTCAACACTCCACCATCATCCCCATCCCAAAGAAACCCAAAATTACAGGACTAAATGATTACAGACAAACAGGTCTGTGGGCGATGCAGTCAACATGGGACTGCATTATGTTCTGCAACATCTATACAGACCAGGGGCTTATGTGAGGATCCTGTTTGTGGATTTCAGCTTGGCTTTTAACACTATCATCCCAAACCTCCTCCTGCCCAAATTAACTCAGCTCAGGATCACCAGCATCCTGACAGACAGGCAGCAGCTAGTAAAGCTGGGAAAATTCTCATCCAGCACTCGTACGATCAGCACTGGCGCCCCCCAGGGTTATGTTCTCTCCCCACTGCTCTTCTCCCTGTACAAAAATGACTGCACTTCAAAGGACCCCTCTGTCAAGCTCCTGAAGTTTGCAAACGACACCACACTTATTGGCCTCATTCAGGATGGTGACAAGTCTGCTTACAGACAGGAGGCTAAAGAGCTAGCTGTCTGGTTCAGTTATAACAACCTGGAGCTTAACACGCTCAAAACAGTGGAGATGATCGTTGACTTCAGGAGGAACCCCCTGTTCTCCTCCCACTCACCATCCTGGACAGCATTGTAAAGACAGTGGTGACATTCCGGTTCCTGGGCACCACCATCTCTCAGGACCTGAAGTGGGACATTCACATTGACTGCATTGTTAAAAAGGCCCAGCAGAGGCTGTACTTCCTTCGCCAGCTGAGGAAATTCAACCTGCCACAGGAGCTGCTGAAACAGTTCTACTGTGCCATCACTAAATCTGTCCTCTGCACTTCAATAACTGTCTGGTTCAGCTCAGCTATCAAATCTGATCTCAGAAGACAATGTAGGATAGTCCAGACTGCTGAGTGAATCACTGGTACAACCCTCCCCACTCTCCAAAAACTGTACTTATCCAGAGTGAGCAAAAGGGCTGGCAAAATCACTCTGGACCCCTCACATCCAGCACACTCTGTTTTTGAACTAAGCACCAGAACAAATAGGCACAAGAACAGTTTCTTCCCTCAGGCAATCCATTTTATGAACACTTGACAATAAATGTGGAATACACAACACTATTTATACACTTATACATTTATTTATCTAACTGGACCCTACTGTATCTTTGATGAATCTACTGTATTTTTGATGCGATAACTAACATACTTAAGCATGTGTAAATCATTGATTATAACTTAATCTGCAGTGTGTTATTCAACATTACGTTTAATGTCAATATATTCTAATTCAATTAATTAACAAATGTGTAATTATGAATACATTTAAACACATGACATTCAACTTTCAATAGAGATGGCATTAAAGAATATTTTAGTTTACCATTAATGTTTGTCAACACATTTGGCAGTACACTTTAACCAAATTACAAAGACAATAGCATTCTGAAATTACATACTGTGTGAAAATGTGTGTCGTGTGTAAGAGGGTCAAACAGTGCTCTAAAGTTAAACTAATTGCATTTACTGTACTTTTAAATTATACGTTTTACACTAAAAGCAGTAGATTCAGTTCACACTTATGTATATTCAGTTAAAATATAATTTAATTAATAAGTACTCTTACCAAGGTATGGTAAAGTGTACTTATGTTTACTTAAAAGTTACTCAAAATAAGAATGAGAAAAGCTGTGAACTTGTCATTGAATGAGTGAGTTGAACTTAAGAACCTTCATGAATTCGTTAATTCGTTCATGAATTAACCTTTTTATTTCTCTCACGAACACATTAAAAATGCTAGGTTTGTCAATTTTTAATTGAATAATAACTAAAATGTTGGTATGTTTGTCAGACAAAGGCTTCATGAGACTTGCCAGGACATGAGTTATACAGAAGTTTAAAAGCTCCAGTCTTCACTATTCATTTTTGCACCTCAGAAGAAAGAAAACCATACATGTATAAAATGTGAGAATGAGGTGGTCTGTTTCTATGTAGGACAGCGGTGGTGAGGCTAATGGAGTAATCAGTATCACAGCAAGCTATTCGTTTCAGAGTGACCAGCATCCTGACAACAGTTTCACAACATCACTCGGACCAACACACATCAAATATTCACACAATGGCTCTTAACAATTCTGCTCGCACATCACATACCTCCACGGTACAAATGACAGCGGTGACACATGCTGAAAATAAAGATCCTCACCGCTCGACTCAAACTCATTATGCTCCCTGAGGAGCAGAATCTAAACGCTTGATCTCAGTGAGGTAAACTGCTCTGCATTCGATAAAGCAAGGCCTGCGCTGTTGAATCACCAAGATTAAAGATCTGCACCACAGAATGTTCTGGACAAGGTGAGGCTTAGCTGAGGGAAGGTCAGTGAATGTTGTTTGGTCCTGCGGGAGAAAAACATGTCACAGATCATCAGGTTTTCTTTCCTTCATTCTCAGATGCAGATTGATAAAGGGAAGGGAGGGCGAGCACCTGAAATACAGCAAAGGACAGTGCAGCAGCATGCAACAGAAAGGCCCTGTGAATGGATCTTAGTTCACTTACATCCACAGTCTTGCAGAAAAGACCACATACTGTATGTTAGAGTAAAATGAATACACACTTTATATGTTATGTCCAAAGACAGAACAAATGTATTATGCTTGTAAAAGTGTGAAATAGACTTACGCTTTGCTTTTATTTAATATCACAGCTGTCACAGAGTCTGTGACTCTTTGCATTCTATTTTGTTTTGTTTGTGGAGGAATTGGCTAATCAGAATTTTGCTTACTGAAATAACTGATAGTATCATAAGGGCCTTTCACACATTTAGTTGAAGAACTAAATGTACAGTACTAAAGTACTGGGATGATTTTGCACGAACTGTTTCCTAGTACCATTTAAAGGGTTGCATTCACACCGACAGTGTGTACTAGGACATGACGTAAACCGGTCGACAGCGATGTCATTTGTTCTCGGCTTTCAACAACGTTATCAAAGAAGAACAACGTTAACAACAAGAGGATGCAGGACGCTGTGATCGGAGCTGTGTTTTTGTTGTGTCTTGTGGGTTTCACAATAATGTACATGGAATGTCAACCTATACGTAAAGCAATTGAAAGAACTGAAAGGAGGACCAAGATTTTCCAACGACAACTGTCAGTGCTACATTTGCTACAAGTGGCTGCACTTTAGCATCCCTATATTTATCGCTGTTCATCATGCTTGCGAAATAAGTTGACACAATGTTTACAGTATGTTACACAGCGTTTTATACTTATGTTAAGGGTAGTACCACTTGTGCTGGTTAGACCCTGCTCCAGAGTAGGAGCTAATTTGGTTCTCGAAAAAGGCAGTCCGGTACTAAAATCACACCCAGTTCCGGCGGTGCGAAAACGCCAAAAAGTGGGTAGTTCCACAATTAGTTCTGCTACTATGAAAAGGTTCCTGTGGTGCGAAAGGCCCTATAGAGATACTTGTATAGTTAATGTTTTAACATTATGAACATTTTGTATTTTCCATTTTCATTTAAATTCCTAAATATTTTTTGTGTGTTTTTGTCATTTTTATCTTCTTATTTCTTTAAAATATTTTTTTTGTTTTATTTTGTAATACATTTAAATAATTCATATATATATATTTATTTCAGATTCGTATACACACATTTATGATTAAATAAATGTAGTTTTGTTGAGCATTAGGGGCATTTTAATTTCTGATTAAATAAATTATTATTATTATTATTTGTACTAGTAGTAGTAGTAGTTATTTTAGAACTTCCAGTTAAACATATGTATATGTGTGTATATACACACACACACACACACACACACACACACACACACACACACATATATATATATATATATATATATTACTTGATAAGGTAGATTCCTTGTCATTTAACATTGCATCAACAAGGAGAACCAACAATGAATCAAGGACATACTCATACATAATAAAACAATATATCAAGAAATATGTTGTGAATAAAAATAAATACAAAGTCTTTGTTATATGAAAACTGAATTGATACCAAGTCAAACAAAACTGCTGTATGAGAAAAGCCAAGGTGTATATCCTAAAAATCTTTTCACAACAGTATAAAAGCCCAGCATCTCTGAATGAAATAAAACACGTGAGGCACACAGGCACTTTTTCTCTTTTTGTCTTTTTCCATTTTTTTTTAATAACCTCTGCGATGGTTTTTCGATGGGTCATCGTGCCATAACCAAGGGCAACTATTGACTGAGTGCCGAGTGGATGTTTATAGACCTCCAAACCGTGTTCCTACCTCTGCCCACCAGTTTAATGGACAACACTGAGTTCTCATGGCCTATCAGACTTTTTTCCTTTCAAAAGTAAATCTTTAAAGTGTTGTGATGAAGTAGAGCAGCACAAAGGCCATGAAACCCAAAGATGATGGAGTCTCGATTTGCTGTTGGAGGCCATTCCAGTCCATTTGGCGAAATTATTAACCGAAGCTGACAGGCTGGGCAGAATTTGTTTTACTCTTGTTGTAAGAGCAGATTGTCCACTTTGACTGTTTTCTGTAATGGAAGAGATTGTGTGAACTCTCTTCAGGCACAGGTGACACAGGAAAGTCAGGCAGTTAACATGGAGTTTTGTCAGAGGCAATGAACTGTGCCTCGTCTGGGTCTGCCGAGACATTTCCAGTGCTCAGGCTGGTTTAGAAAAGAGTTTGATTCATGCTTGGCTCTTGGCTGTGAAAAGCTCACATGAGCAACGATTCTCATACTTCTTAGACTTGTCTCTGCAAGCACTGAATTGGTTGTTGACTCAAAATCTCAGTTTTGTTTCCAACACTGATAATAAGAAGAACCATTATTAATAACTGAACACAAATAGTAATTGATAATATCTAAGCTCCATCTATAAACAGTGTTGGGGAAAGTTACTTTTAAATGCACTACATTACCTTCATGATACATTTTGTCAACTGGTCTGGGCTTGATTATTTGTTTTTTACAAAAAAAAAAAAAAGTTATATTTTTGGCATTTTTAAGGGACGTTTTACACCAAACATAAAATTAACAGGTCTCAAGTTGATGGAAGTGCCTCTGCTCCTCACTCCAAATTTATCTCTCAGGACATCAGGAAATAAAATGGGACAGGTAAGTGTTATTTATTTGGTGTCAGATAGTAACTCAGATATTTTATTGTAAATTTAAAAGTAAAATGTTACTAGAACAAGTAATAACTCAGATATTTTATTGTAAATTTAAAAGTAAAATGTTGTTTGTAAATGTATTATGATTCTTTGTCATTTTACATCCAATTGACAGGAATTGGCTTGAACTCAACGAGGAGCAATTTCCTCCTCAAGGTGCCACATGGTGGAATTATTCTACTGAAAACTCTTACAGAGTGTCTCCACAGTCTGCATAACTATGTCATTAAGCACTTAAGATTTATTTAGTGTGAACATTAATCCACTTTCACATAAAAAGAGCATTCATGCTCTGCTGTCATTGTCAAGCTTCCAGACAGAAAAGAAAATATAGAAGTGATTTTGTTTGATCTAAATGCTTTCCCCATTAGTTTCTGCAAAGCTGCAGTGTTTTTGTTAGTTTTTTTTTTTTTTTTTTTTCCTTTCCTGGTTCCGACTCCCAAGCTGGAGCTGAAAATGTATTGAGTAATGAGTAATGGGGAATAATTTTAAATTTAAATATATGTTAGTTTGCAACGTTAATATTTTAATATATTGTTTTCTGTAATTTTGCTATGCACAAGTTAATTACTTAATTTATTTATTTAATATCATGCCATTTTGAAAAAAAAAAAGAAAAAAAGAAAAGAAAGTCAGAATTATGAGATGTAGACTCACAATTGCGAGAAAGAAGTCAGAATTGTGAGACAAAAAGTCACAGTTGCTTATTTTATTTTTCATATTTAGTGCCGGAAACAAGCTTCCATTAAACTTCCAGTAAATATGCTGAATTGTACATAAATATGTTAAATGTTACATTTAAACCCATTGAGTTTTCACATGATAATATTATCTTATAGCAGTGTTCAAAAACTTTTCGCAGTTTGTGCTTTGTTGAGAATTGCAATTAATTAGCTGTGTCACTGCACTCATCTGCCTTAGTCTTCTTGTCACTGCACTCATCTGCCAATTCTCATCTGCCTTAGTCTTCTCTTCAATCTGTATTTTTTGTTAAATTTTTTGTCAGAGTCCTGTCAGCCTGACCTCTCTCCCACAAAATCTTTAACTAAGCCTCCTGAAAGTCTGGCTCACCCTCTCAGTGGCCTCGCCTCTTCTTCAATGTTCCTGTCTATTTCTAACTTCCTCATGTTCTCATCACTCCCTCTGTTTTCCTCAGCTGCATTTACTTTCTCTGCTGTTTCTTCCATGAGATCATTATGTTCTGTGTTTTATGTTGATGTGCCACTGCAACTCTCGTCTTTACTATTTCTGGTCATGTTTTTCACCAGTATTAGGACGGACCTCTCCTGCACAGAACTTTAAATGCATGCTCTTGGAAGCAATTCAGTGTTTCTGGTATTTTAGACCAGCTCAACACTGCCTTTCTTATACCTGTGTGGCTCTGTGAGAACCTTTGTACAGAGAAGTACTGTACATCTTGTCTCTCTGACTACTATATACACTCTTCAAAATAAAGGTTTTCTTAGGGGTGTTGCAGTGATGCTATAGAATAACCATTTGGGTCTCCATAAAGATTCAGTAAACATTTCTTAAGAAATATTGCGGTAAACATTTCTTAAAATAACACCCTTGAAATCTATGTTTTCATGAAAAATCTATCTTGCAGCAATCTATCTTTAATAAACTAAATAAAACATTCAAAAGCACAGAATAAATTCAGGCGAAAAGAAAAACACCTTAAAACAAATAGTCAATAACAGCCAAAACCTTTTAATTTTGAAGAGTTTAGGGGCTAGAATCACATGAACTAACTGCATTTTAAATAAATGACAGAGTGGTTTCACTTTTTTTCAGTGTACCTGAGGTGCTGTTGCCAACAGAAGATCTTTGTGCAAACTTAGGTCAAGAATTACTAAACAGGGCAAATTAGCACAAGAACGCAATTCCAAAACAGCGTCGATGGCAGGGGAAAATTCAATGGATGATTTACTAACAATGCACACATTAAAGAACACAGATGCAGCCAGATAATTTCCATAATGACCAGTTCAGTCTACCAAGAGCAGCACAAATTACCGCCCTGCTTTAAGACATGCTTTTTATGGGGGTTAAATAATGGTGCAAATACCAGTAATTTGACAAGTGCAAACGTTAGTAAATCACATTGTGAGATTCATTTTAATACACTCCTCCCATACATTTTGTGTCTAAAAGGGAAACTCCTGGTCTGTTTTAGAAAAACAATGAAAAGCAGCAGAAGAATTCAGAAATGTGTTTTGTGTGAATGGTCCCTCAAGTAGTCAGCGTGTCAGAATTTACCCTACAAATACTTAAAGGGATACTCCACCCCAAAATGAAAATGTTGTCATTAATCACTTACCCCTTGTTGTCCAAACCCGTAAAAACTTTGTTTGTCTTCGGAAAAAATTTAAGATATTTTAGATGAAAACCGGGAGGCCTGTGACTGTCCCATAGACTGCCAAGTAAATAACAGTGTCAAGGTTCATAAAAGGTATGAAAGTTATCGTCAGAATACTCCATCTGCCATCAGACGTGCAATCTGGGTTATATGAAGCAACCGGAAACACTTTTTGCAAGTGAAGAAAACCTTAGAGTTAGGAGTCAAACTCTCTAACCATTAGGCCACGACTTTCCAGAAGGCAAGGCATAAAGGAGAAACAGTAATGTACAGTATGTGGAAAATAATGTGTTTTTTGGACCTTAAACCGCATAAACACATTTCATTACACCAAATACACCGAATAATGTTCTTTTTAGCAGCATCATATGACCCCTTTAAGTGACTGATTGATTGATTGATTGAACAAAGAAGTTGTTGAATAAAGTCGTTATTTTTGTTTTCTTCGATTACAAAAAGTGTTCCCGTCGCTTCATATAACCCAGATTGCACATCTGTTGTCAGATGGAGTATTCTGACGATAACTTTCATACCTTTTATGGACCTTGACACTGTTATTTACTTGGCAGTCTATGGGACAGTCACAGGCCTCCTGGTTTTCATCCAAAATATCTTAATTGTGTTTCGAAGACGAACAAAGCTTTTACGGGTTTGGAACGACATGGGGGTAAGTGATTAATGACAAAATTTTCATTTTGGGGTGGAGTATCCCTTTAAATTTCATACTTGTGTACAAAACTGTAAAAACCCTGTTCAACAAAGAGGATCAGTCTTTAATACTAGCTGTCTACTGAGATTTGATTAAGTAATGTGAATTTATTAAATAATTTAAATAGAATGTGCTAGATTAATTTCAATAGATTACTATTAATATTTTTTTTACAAATACAACATTGTGCACGTAACTACATATCTCAGCAGAACATGAAGGTTAAACACTTAAATATTGTTTGCAGTAATAGCAGTATTCATTACTCCAGATCTGGTTGTAAAAGTTTGGAATATTTAAAAGGAATAAAAGTAGCCCAGAATCATCATTAGCGCCATCATTTTATAAAGCACAAAGTGGTTGTAATTACAAGAGCAAGACATTCAGGACTGAGTCAAACATAATCTGCTGTGATTTTGACTGCTGGGAAGACTTGTTTTAATGTCTTAATAAAGTATTCATGTTCAGTGCTTGATGGATTCTGAATGTTTCTGGGTGATCTGTGTGACTGATTGGAGTAATAAAATACAGAAAAGGTCAAATGGAAAGCTATTCAGAGGTAGCAAACATCTGCAAAAAGCAAAGATGGTTGCAGGGTGATTATATATTCATTTTGGAGCTTTGAGAATATGATGGCACCCTGCATTTATCAACACTGAGCCAATTATGGAAATGCAGAGGGGAAATTGCAGTTCTGGCTTGTCTTGTTGTATCTGTGTTGCTCTGCTTTGAAAATATGCAAATGATGTTGAACATTTGAACTTTAGTACAGCTACGCTCATGTGTAATATTCTGCCTGGGTTCAAGATCAACACTCTGCAGATTTCATTAAACATAGGTTAAGCATGTCTTTTTTGCTTTCCTTTTTTTTTTGTTTTTTTTTTTTTACTTTTACACGCATCTATCAAGAATATTTAATTTCTAAAACTGAGGAAATCTAAAAAAAAAAAAAAAAAAAAAAAAAAAAGGCCAGTAAGACTGAGCCAAAACTAGAAAAAGACAGAAGTGTTCCAGTGTGAAACACTTCACAGGAAGTCATGCGTCTCAGTTGGAGCTGTTATTTAGGGTATGTTCTCTTTGAAACTAACACGAGGTGTTTGAATGCGTATGAATAAGTTCAGAAATCCTCCGGTGAGCAAAACCATCTGTTCTGTGTCACCCTTGCAAGACCTTTACCCATCTCTCCATCCCAGAATAGTAAATGTCAGCCTCCTGCTTGAGGGATGCTATGATTCTCCACGAATGACAATGAGAGATCTCACCTCGCTAACATTCATAATGTGTGGGGAGGTACCAGACTCCACTCTGAAATATGGAGATGACATTTTGCGAAGATTTACGTTTGATTGGACGCACTCGCTCTTTATAATACGGAACTGCAGGATGAATGCTCCGCAATGAACAACCGAAGTTTCTCATTTGCTTTCCCCATCTGTGACTCTGAATAATCCAGCAGATTTGACACATTGTCTGTCATCACAGGAGGAACTGTCAATGGCATTCCCTCCTCACGAGCGATGGTCTTTTAGAGACAGACGGCAGCTGTACTGGAGTGAGAGGAATGTACAGAACACCTCAAGGCAAATCAATGTGTGTTTGACCTCCTCATTCACTCTCTCAACATTGATCATTGTGTTGGCTTTGAATATCTGTCATTTTGACACTTTGGTTTTTACCTAGCCTGGCTGTGTAAGTTTGTGTGTCTGTAGCACTGGCCCGAACTCCTTGCTTTCCACTATTTGCATTTCCACTATTTCCACAACATATTTATTTATAATTATGCACAATTAGTTTACATTTGAAAATATATTCAAACAGAAAACAGTTATTTTAAATAGTAAACAATATTTCACAACATTACTGCTTTTGCTGTACTTTGGATCAAATACACGCAGGCTTGATGAACAAAAAACGTTCTTTAAAAAACGTTAAAATTCTTACTGTTCAAAAACAGTACAGAAATGCTATATTGTAACACACACACACACACACACACACACACACACACACACACACACACAATTACACATTATAATGACATACACATATATACATATATAAATATTTAAACACATTTGTGTAATTCAATTTGCAAAGAGGTATTAAATAAAGATTAGTAGAAAAATTGCACTTGTGAGGTATGGTCACAATTACAAGACACACAACTGACAACTGTGAGATATAATGATATAAACACATCACTAACTGTTATTATGATGTTCATGCTGTCATTCATCAGGACGAGCCAAGATGCTGAATACTGAACAACCAGTGATGTGTAAATATAAGCAATCTTTATTTAAAATGATTTCCTAAATTATGCTAATTCATGACTATGAATGTTAATTCAAGTGTCTTTTGCAGTGGTGCCAACCAACACCAACACAGGGATTGTTGGCACACATTTTTGGTTTGGTTGGCAAAGTGTTAAAAAGCTTAGAGGCAAGGAACACACAGAGACAAGGAAAATACTTGAAATCAAAATAACACCAACATTTTTGTCTTGTAGAAACATTTTTATTAATTGTATGATTCATTTAAATGTTAAATGTGAATTTGTTATGAATGGTTATTATAACCAGTATGTTGACTACTATTAGATTATGTTCCATTATATAATATGCTTTTGGTTAAAACTTTATAAGATCCAACATATTATTCTATCTAGAATCGTCTTTTCTAATTTCAGTTTTTTTTTTTACACTTTTTTTAGTACACATAATGTTTTTCTATTGTCTCCACACAAAAATAACAAGACAGATTCACCTTATATTACTGATGGTGGTATTGTAGTATTAACATAGACAGATACATTTATATAACATTCAGTTCCAGTCTATTGAAGAGTGGACATTATTTGACTTATATGGCAGGATTAATGAAATATTGTCACAGATATGCTCTGTAGCTTCTAAACATTTCAATTTCGAGATTGTGTGGCAGCACATTTCCTTCTGTAAAACAAACCAATCACAGTTCATTCTTTTTCATCAAGCATGTCTATAGAAATCTTTCTTTCTTTCTTTCTTTCTTTCTTTCTTTCTTTCTTGGTGAGACTGGGGCTGATTTCCATAATTTTCAATCTTTCATCATTGGAAAAATCATTCTTTTTTTGTAATTTTTCTGCACCAGCATATATCATTCCCACCACATCTCAAATTGTGTGCTTTGTTTAATAGCATTCTGCTAAGGAATTGACAGTTAAATCTGACAGTGAGTGTAGTTGGGACACACTTTTCATTGCTGAATAGATATATAGGAGCAATCATTAAGATAACATATCCGTGCAAATTCACACACAAGTACCTGGGTAAAATGCAGACGAATTGGATGTCACACAATATTTCCTAAAATATGTTAATTAATAACTAAATTGTCTTTTGCAATTGTGCCAACCAACTACAGCATAGGGATTGTTGGCACAGGCTGCTGGTTTATCTGGCACAGTGTTAAAAGGCTTAAGAGGGAAGCAAAACAAAGAATATATATATATATATATATATATATATAAGGTAATATATATATATATATATATATAGTGTGTGTGTGTGTGTGTGTGTGTGTGTGTGTGTGTGTGTGTGTGTGTGTTTGTGTGTGTGTGTGTGTGTGTGTGTGTGTAAAAAGTGATTATTTTAAATCAAACTAACACCTCTCAACACATATTTTTTCTATTATAATTGACTTTGTATTATTAATATTTTATGATATATTATTGCATTTTAATCATATTTTTCCCCCTATCATTTAAATAAGAAATATTTAGACTTTTGTCCTCCTCTATGCTGTGTCTGCATGATCATTCTTACATTGCCATATTGCACATGTGCCAAATGACCCCAAAAACTGTTTTTGTAAGATCGGGTAAGGTGTTGTGAAAACCGGGTGCAAATGGTGGACACAGCTCCACATCCTTGCTCCAGCTTCTTGCTGATATCTAATTTTCCAGCGATATGTTCACTTTTATGAAATGGCCCGTTTTCATCATGTGTAAAGATGCTTAGAAAAACAATATCTATTGCCTGCAACACAAAACATGTCGACAGGCTCTCCAAAATCTCTTTGATGCCTTTTTATGGCCAAAGATGAAAGATCTTTGCTTTCATCTCCTTTCTTTTTGTATTCACGGTTAAAATGAAAGCTCTTGCGTTTGCCACATTTGCAGAAGTCTGACATGAGAGTAAAATCAAGAAACCCTGCACCCATTTTTCCAAGCCACACTGAGTAAATGTTTGATTGGCTGAGACTGCTTTGCATTTCAAAGTCATTGTTCACTATAAAGCTCTCCTGTCTACCTTTAAGTTACCTGGTGCTAATGGCTATTTACCAGCCAGTGGATAAGCTTAAATCTAGTCTTGCATATAACTCTGATAAAGCTTTTTCATTATGAGCCAGATGCATTATAGTTCCCTGAAATTACCATTTGTACTGTTTGTTTTGCATTAATATAACTAAAAACAGCAATAAGAGAGGACTGTGAATGTATGTGTATGTATACATGTGGGTACATTAAGCAAATGTGTGGCTCTGTTCTAAAATCTAGTGAGCTGTTGAGCATTCACCATTGTTCAGCAAATGTTTGCAGAAGAAATCCATTAATTTAGTAATGCACACAATTGGGAACTTTACACACAGATTTCAAAATAGGTTCAAGTTGGTCAAGTGTTGATCAACAGAAAGCTGCCTGGTTTGAAGATGACTTCATACATCGCTACAATGTTGACAATAGACGACTTTTTTGCCCGCAAAGTTTGGCAATGTGACTTTTAAAGCAGCTTCTAATCCAAATGGAACCTAAGGGTGACAAGTTTGGGATGCTGCACATACATACAGTATGAAGAAACTCATATAAATAATATATGACTCACAACTGATTTCAGTAGGTTTTGATATTAGAATGTTGCTAAGCTTACATGATTATAAAAATAGATGGGACATACAGCTTATTTTTTCCCCCTCCCACTTCATCCACTTCCTTAGGAGTTTTGGGATTGCCTTTTTTGTGATAGATTTATATGCAATGCTGCCTAATAATTTGGCTAAAAAGGTATCTAAAATGTGTTCTGAGGAACAGCGTTTGTGGTGGGAGAACTGCTGATGCCTTCAGGAATTCAATCAAAATCAACCATTCACTATAGAGTCTTTTTTTTTTTTTTAAATGACCATGTTTTATAATCGTTTGTTTTAAAGGCACAAAGAGTGAAATGAAACTTGATCAAAATGATTTCATTCCAAGGTCACGGAGAGAAAGGCTTTTATTTGCTGATCCTTTTATCTCTCCCACACTCTTGCTCCTTTTCTCACCTTTTTTTCCCATTCTCTAGCTCTGGTTGTTTCTCCCTCATCCTGTCACTCCTTTAATCTACTAATTTAATCTACTCTATTCTCCTTAAGTAATTAAGGTTTGTGGTTGTTTCTCCCTCATCCTGTCACTCCTTTAATTTCGTTAAGCGTGAAACACATTTGTCACACACACACACACACACACACACACACACACACACACACATATATATATATATACTCAACATGCTTAGGTCTCAGTCTTGACTTGGACAGGCTTTATTCTCCCCAAAGGAAACCATATTTACACTGTCTGAATTGTTCACACCACAAAGGTATCTATAGGATTCAAACCTTTTCAAGTCTCTGTCTTTAATCAAGGCTCAATCTGCTCGTCCTGATTTGGACACTGGTGCGAAACCAGGCTTAATTTCCCACCGAAGGAAAGCGTACTTACAATGACTGAATTGTTCAGATACACTTCAGGACTCGGCCTTGACTTGGACTAAGCCTACTCAAGTCTCGGCCTTGATTTGGACACTGATGCGAGACCAGGCTTTTTTCCCCCAAAAGCAAAACATATTTAAACCACATCTGAATTGTTCAGACCCTCTTCAAGTCTCAGTTTTGAATCAGACTCAACTTACTCACATCTCAGTCTTGACATGGACACTAACGTGAAACCAGGGGCCAGCTTCTTTTGATCTCAGTCTTGACTCTGAACTGAACCTACTCAAGGTCTTGCTCTGGTCTTGGTCTGGATAATCTGGTCTTGACTACACTGGAACACCATAATTTTCAACCAGATCTGTGAAAAAAAAAGCAAAATACCTACCAATAAATACACATCACTGCAGTTTCCAGCAGAAATTAACACTAGAGGCGGTAAAACAGCGAGAACTTGTAATCATTTTCGTACACAGTTATGATTACAGCTCCATATGTTTCGCTTTCAGAAGGTAACAAGCTTGCTTGGTAGTTCAGACGGCACAGAAATGGCTGTGGAGAGATGTGGAGTCCTTGGGTTTGAATCCTGTGAAAAACATGACTCACAATCAAAGAGGTAAAAGATAAGAGATTGAAAAACAAGCTAAAACGGCATACTTGTGGTTGTGTTTTTTATGCTACATTCGCTTTTGTTCATACTATAGGGTAGGTTTAGGTGTAGTGGAGATGGTACGTTATTTTAAAATGTCACAGAGCATTACAGTTGTAGCGTCACTCAATGGACATTTCAAGTCAGAACTGTGGTGACGTATAAAACCAATGTCACATAAAACATACCATACAGTACGTTCATCTGTTCCCCAAAAAAAAAAAAAAAAAACACTACTTTTAGCACCACTCAGTGGACATTTCACATCGAATATGTCACAAAACTAACATGGCGCTAAGTATTTTGCGACTTGCAAAAAAGTTCCCACAGGTATGTTTTTAGCATGTGATCAGGCTCAGAATTTGTACTCAGACACACCTGAGATTTATATTTAAGGATTCATGTTGGTGCCGATAGCCTTGTGGTTAGCGCGTTGACATCTAGCGCAACTGTGCTCACAGCGACCCGAGTTTGAATCCTGCCTTGAGCTCCTTGGCTGATTCCGCTCCCCTCTCCCTGCCCCAATACTTTCCTGTCATCTCTCCACTATCCTCTCAAAATAAAAAGCCCACAAATATAACTTTAAAAAAGGGATTAATCTACAAGTTGAGATTTTATCTACAAAATCATATGTTTTTGCCCTATTGCTTGAATTATACAAAAATCTCAGAGAAGTGTTTGTGACTATGGCAGCACTTTTGGTGCCATAAGCCAATCAGCACTGTTATGGTGTCATTTCCTGTGGCCCCAAATGGATTAGTCACATGACATTTACAGCTCAGGTGATTATTTCAGAACATTCAGTCAAATCACAGTGATTTCAAATCATGTACTTCTTAAAGGTCCTGTGCCAGCCAAGCAACTGCCATTTAAATTAATGGGAATGCTAATAAACTGCTTTCTTCAGGTATTAAATATTTCACCCTCTCTCTATGCTCTCTATATTGCTGTAAAACAGAGCTTATAATAAAACCATTCAGAAGGACCACTGAGAGACCTTATGCAAGACTAATATGTTTCACCGAACTTAGCATGTACTTTCCCATTCCATCTTTGTCTCTGTCCCTCCTACACAGCTCAGTGCTACTACACAGTTCCTCCAATGCTTGTCAGAGTACACATACCCCCGAAACCAACTTATTACAGCCCAGCCTGCCTGAACCAACCCCTGTCATTGATTTATCTTCACCCACCATTCTCTCTAAATTAAGTTATTACTGTGGGGAGAGTTGTTCAACGTCATGTTGCCCCAAGATTCCCTGGTTGACAGGCTTGAATTTGTTCATCTCATCTCAGAACTTGTTCATCTCATCTCAGAACAGAACACACTCATCCCGTATTTATCCTCACAGAATTGTCTGTTTTTGAAGACAAGAGGACGAGATCTGTAGCGTATTCTGCAGCAAGCCCCTGGGTGTTCCCTCCCACAAAATGCTGAAGCAAAAAAAAAAAAAAAAAAAATACAAACCAAAAACAAAACAGTTTTATGTGCAGGGGAGCACAGGGATGTCAGCACAGTCTTAAAGCAAAAGCAATAAACAGTGACGGATAGAATCACCCATCTTGGATTCGGTGTGTGATTTATGCAAAGGATTCTCTGGCAATACTCAAGGCCTTGTGGAAAAACATGCATAACGAACAGCCTTGTGACATATTATTTAATTATTCAGAGACAGTACATTTTCTCATTCTTTGAGTACGGTATATTCAACTTTGTAGAGTGCATAAGTTAATGCAATGTTACACTAATCTGAAATTGAGTTACAGATTTGTGTCATTTTCAATGTATTTTAGTAGGATATACACTTAAGAATACATTTGTTAAAGGGATAGTTCAGACAAATTAAATTATATTAAATCAATCAATGAATCATACACTCATGCCATTTCAATCCTTCAAATGAAGATATTTTGAACAATGGTCCAAAATAACACCAAAACCCATTGCTTTGTATTGTGTAGACACTTATGTATTATGTTTCAATAGCACAGAAAAGGTTTTGGTTTTGGTTTTGTAGTATTGTGAATGTTGTTTGCAAGCCCTGAGTATTGTTAAACTTTGATTTCTTCAACAAAAAACACTAAATCCAAACACTTACCACTGCAAAAGTATGTGCATTATGGATCCCCACTGCTCAGGTAATGCACACAGCATGTTGAATTTTAATGTATGCAACTGCATGGATCCTTGTGAGACTAATTTTAATTATGTTGCCTTAAGTGTGTTGGAACGGGGCCGTCAGCAGCAGGTGTCAGCCTCTTTTCCATCCAACTGAGACTTGATAACATGTTTGAGATGTTTCGCTCCATCTCTCTTCCCACCAGTCACTTCATTACTAAGTGCTTTTTACAGTCAAGCTCCACAGCTGTTAGACTGGCATTCATATTTTCTCTAATGCATTGTGCTAAGTTTGCATTACACATATAATACGCATTCGAATCCAGCTCTTCAGTTCCAGATTGCGACCTCGGTCTTCTCATTCTCTGAAGACATTTTACTCTCACTGTGCCAGTGAATTAAAATCCATTTTGAAAGATATAAATTTGCTGGAATTATGGTTTTATTGGCCAAAAATGTGTCGGGAGCTGTTGAGACATAGTGTATTTTAGTACCTCAGGCTGGATAAAATATCCACTCTTGCTGCAGTTTCCTTCTCACAGCCTGTTCATGCAAACTGTTCGGGAATGTTGATGGCACACCTTTTACTGACCCTGTACCCAACTGTTAAAACAGGAAAAAAGTAAAACAGCCAGTCTTATTTTGGCTCTGATATCACATAGCGATCTCATGGTTGCCAAACCGATTTATAAAGTGGAGATAAAACAAAGTATCAGCCTTCTTTTTCCCCCAGATGATGCTTGGGATGGGTGGAAACCCATGAGAAAATGACTTAGTTCCTCTTCCCTGAAGCTGTGGCTATTGCTCTTGGCTAAACCTGGCAATGGTTCTTCATCATTGTTTCAAACAGTTCCAGTAGAGAAATAATGGGCTTTTGGAGTGTCGTCAATAGCTTGGGGAAAAAAAATGCCTGCTGTGAGATACAGTCTGGGCCTGCTTCATTCATTTTTTTTTCTCAGTCGGGACCTTTTGTCTTTGTTGTTTAATGTACAGCAGTAGTATTCTATGATGAGGACTGATCTTAGACAAGTTTGTACAGTCCAAACTCCTAAAAGTCTCCTAAAAATCACTTTACATCTTCTCACATCCATAAGGCTGACTTCAGCCGGAGCAGATTTAGATTAACAAACTAATTCATGTGTGTTGTGTCTCTAATTAAAGAGGCATTATGAAATTGCAATCAAATTGACTGCAATGTACTTAATGCAAACCAAAGGTAAATTTTTATTTATTTATTTATTTATTTGTTTTTTAAGATCTTGAACTCTGGATCACTGCTACACTTTAAACAGTTTTGTTATAACTTGGCTTACTTGGGTTTATTTCAAGTGTACTCTGCAGGAGACTCTTCATCATTCTTTTGATCATGGCTCCAGAAAGAAACCTAGCAGACAATGAGCATGAGAAATCTATGACAGAAGTACATGAAGTTGAGAAAAACATAAAGTGTAACCGAGAGGTATGACTTTAGACGGATACCATATAAATTTGAAAGAGTCAAAAAATTCTTACCCTTAACTCCACAAACTCTACGTAACACTATCCTTGCAGCCCAGGCTGATTGAAAAAAAAGAAAAAAAAAAAAAAATCCTTTCAATAGCGACATTTCAAAAAAATCCTTTCACGACATTGATATTTATTTTTTATTTTAATATTTATTTTTTTCAATGAGTGGAGCTACAATTATGTTTTGTTTTTGTTGAGAAGAGATGTGTTATATGCCAATATTGTATTATGTTTTACATATCAAAGGACATTTCATTGCTACTTCTTGGGAGTTTGACTAGTTGCTATAAAGCAGACACCCAAATTATAATGGCCATTCTTAATATAATATAATAATCAATAATAATGGAATAATAATAATGCATAATGAAACAGTAGGTTTTTGCAAAGATGGTTGGGTGTTCCTCCAAATTTCAGCTCAGTCAATTTGTACAGCAAGACCTCCAAGGTGTTTTTACAATTTTAATCAGTGGTTGAAAGATTTGTTGGCACCAATTGATAGTATCTATTGCTGTTGTTTAAGGATTTGAAGGTGTGAAGTGATGAGAAGTTAGTAAATTGTTGCAAAATCATTGGCATGGTCTGTCAAGGATGATTGGGACTGGGAAGCTATAAAGCCAACAGTTGGAGCAATGCCTGATGCCAAAGGTAGGAAGACACTTGTGGTGCAGAGGGTAGGAGAGGCTGCAGATGAAGACTGGCATGTAAGAGCAGTAGGGCTTGCCTCTCAAGCACAGTGGATGCAGTGGTACCAGGCACTTGAGCGTTCACTGTCCTGGAAGGAACTCTGGAGTGCAGACCAGGACATATTAACCTTCTGTGCTGTACCTGACCTATTACCAACTCCAAACAACTTGAAGATCTGGGGCAAAGACAAGGATCCACTGCAATCAGTGTGGAGCAGCCTTGTCTACCATGAACCACATTTTGATAGGATGCCTGAAGTCTCTGGTAGAAGGATGCTACAGATGGAGACTGAAGCAGAGAAAAGTGTCCCAAGTCAAGTAGGACTGATAGCACTCCTTCCTCTATTTTGTATTAAGCGTCTGATTGGGAAATGCAAGTTGACCTTAAAAAGAAGCTTGTCTTCCCAGAAGAGGTGGTGGTGACTACACTTCGGCCAGATATGGTTCTTTTGTCCGGGAGCACAAAAACCATCTTAGTAGTCGAGTTGACTTTGCCCTGGGAGGACAGGCTATCTAGTGGGTTGTGATTGGCCGAAAACCTCAAGTGTGTGACGGAAATGTTACGCCCCTTACTATACTGTGATGCCGCGTCCCTGTGTTCTAACAAATAATGATTAATGATTACTACCCATCAGATTATGCTACTAAAACTGTATTTATCCTACTAGTAGGGTAGGGTTAGGCTTGGGGAAGGTGTACATGTTAATAAAGAATTTTGCTTCCAAATTATGCTACCATCTGTTTTAATGGGAGGTTGCAAGATCTTACACGGCAGCACAAATCGTCAGTACACCAGAGGAATGAGACAAAACCAATCAAACCATTACAAACAAGCCATTTGTAGCATTCAGTGGGGACATGATTATGGATTATAATGACTTATACTGTCTTTTTACGCATTGCGTTGCATCGCGCTGCGTAAACATAAAAGCATGTCTGCATTTGTGATCAGAGAAATGACAAACAACAAGCACTACTCTTCACTGCTGAAAATTTGCGTTTCAATCATCAGTGGACAATCCTTTACACATGTAAACATACTTACAGACTGTGAGTCAGAACAGCCGGCAGATCAGGAAACAGTCCTCCATAAAATGTGCTGCACACATCTGAATATTTGGGTTAAACAGTTCTTGAACAGTGTTGTATATACAACTTAACCACTGATTTTTAGTCATGTCCTCTCTTGGAAGGCCAAACAAAGTAGTTTCACTTTCACAATGAAACACACGGTGTCTTCACAACATGGCGGCTGCAGTGGCAGCAACAATAAAGTTACGGCTTCTTTCTTTGCATGAACATTTGGGAGGCATTATGCAAATCATCCCACATCGTGACATGGACATGCGGGGGCGTTTAAACGAGGCATTTTAGGAGGGCGTGGACCAGTCTTAACTTTTATAAAGAATTTCTCTTTGGGTTTTAGACTTTAATCTTTGCAACTTTAAGGATCTTATCTAGGATCACAGTCGGCTGCCATAGGTTCCCAGCTACATCTGTGCACTATTTCTTACAGAAGATTGGTCTAGAACCTAAAAGACTGAGGAAAGCTACTGGGGAGATAGCAGCAGCAGAGACCTGATCAAGGTGGTTATGGTCAATGAGAGATCGTAAGTGGATCCCTCTGCAGATGAAGGTTGAGCTTGTCTTCACTGCCCTACTCAGGTGAAGTGTACATGTTAAGGGGCAAAACACTCATCCCCAACAATACCAGCGCTCTGACCACACTGCCACCAATGGCAACCAAGAATAATACATCCATAGTTGCTCTTGCAGTTCCTGCTTGTGGCAAAGCATCATTGATGTTTACTTCTTTAAATAATAATAGTAATAATAATAATAATAATAATAATAATACATTATAGCAGTTTGTTTTCAGTAGGATGACAAAAAAAAATCTATAATTTCATACTGTCTACTTTTATCATATTTTTTGGTGCGTTTTTGACTATTTTTTAAAACAACAAACAAACAAATACATGAAGAGTTCAGATGCAAAAGCCTCTAAATGCCATCTGAAATTTTCTTTTTAAAGTAGCATTTTTTCATCAGTCCTTTTCTATGCTTTAATTGCATAGAAAAGGACCTATACATTGCCATTAGAGTAAAATTACTGAACCTAAATATAGGAGCCTGATACAAATGCTAATTTTCGATTAAAATTTCAGATGGCACTTAGAGGCTTTTTGCATCAACTCTTCAAATAAATGCCTTTGAGTTCAACACAAGAAAGATTTGGAAAAGCTAATGAAGGGAAATCAAATGAAGGGGATTAAATATGACAGAATTGAATGTCGGTATTGTTTTAGTGCCTTCAGTCAACAACTGGCTTTTCATTTGGATTTGGATATTGACTTTTGGCTGTTTGGGGTTCCACAGAATATTATGAATAAATAATAATAATCGCAAATTAGACAAATTAAACAATTATGAGTCATTTCCAATGCAGCAGCCAATAGAACTATAGAAAATGAATGAATGCATTACATTTGTAAATGCATTGAATTTACTTACAGCTTATACCAAACTGACTAAATAAAAGGGGTGCTATCAAATTTATTCTATTCTATAAAATGTGTTCATTTTTATGTAATGTCTTGTGTCAACCTCATGGTTCAGCAAATTGTTTGAGCCTTTGCTAGGAGCTGTTTTGCCTCGGACCCCCAAACCGAAATTGTATCCAGCATGCAGCAGAAGATCTCCCATGATCATAATCTCTCATTCATGTGTTCACCACAGCATTTTAAATGTCACTCGATGGAGCTGATTTGAGCTGGTGTGACCCAACCTGCATTGCTAGGCTCCATGAGATCTCACAAGCCACATCATTCCTGCATGAGGTGGCAGGGAGGGAAGGTTGGCTGCCCCGAGCGTGAGATCCGTGCTGCCACCCAGCAGGGCAGCTGACAGCCCCGTAATTTCCTCTGACAGGTGACTGAGTGCAGGATCTGGACCACGGCTGATTCAGACTGGAAATGAGCTGGTGTGTGTAGGATCTGTGACATGCTATTTTTAGTAGAAATGCTATAAGTGAAAGTATAATTAAAGTAGAAAGATTTCTTATTGGCTTTTCTTCACTGTAACAACAATACGTGACTTGCATCATGCTTTAATTCAGAAACTATAGTGAAGGTTAGAGAGAAACCGTTTCTATAGCTGCAGGGTCAGAGATCAAGGACGGTGTTAACTGTGATGAAGCACTCCACAGGATTTGATGACAGACAATCCAACACCTTTACTGGGCAGGCAGATAGAAAAGAGATGACTTAGGCTTTAAGGTCAAAGCAAGCTGAAGAAATGCAGACTGTTTTCACCATTTTGGGCCAATGCCAATAACATGTAGCATCTGCTAATAATGAAAAGCTCATACATATATTATTCATGTTTTAATAGAACTGTCAGTCTATTAAAATGTTTCACCACAATTTGATTTAGTATTTGTTTAGTTAGTTGGAGTTTGACCATTTGTGTAGCTAAATATACTGCATGTGTATTATTAGAAAGAAGTAGGCTACATTAATGCTTGTACTTGTCTCAAAATGAAAAGCCCACACAGTTCACTCAATGGAAATCTGAAATAATTAAGTAATATAATAGTTACCCCACACTTAATCTTTCATGTGCAATATGCTCTTATGCCCTTATTATTGTTTATACAAACTTCTACAGTATGAATGATATTCCATATTTGTTGGGGTTCCATTATAATTACAACTGTGTGTGATTATTTCTTTGAATACCACACATTATATGTTGCTGCTGGCTGACAGATGTCACAGAAATAGGTGTCCTGAGAAATCACACTCAGCAAAGAAGAGTCAGGGGAGCCGTGCATGCTTTTTATCTGAAATTCTCGGCCTGTCAATCATTTTGCATGTTTTGAGTTTCCTGACATTAGTTTGCTGATATGTTTTTGCTAGATAGGCTTTGAAGAGAACAGAATAAATTGCGCACAGTCACATACTCAAATGCATTAACATGTTCATTTTGACAGTCTTAATTTTTATTAACACATTTATTTACTTAGCCTACAGTATATAAATTAATATAGTTAGATAATTCTAAATGATTAACGATGAACAATATAATATTTCTAAATTTATATTAACTTTAATAAATGCTGTTATATTGTTAGTTTATGATTCTTATGTTAATAAATTTAGCCTTATAAAAATAAGAAACAAACTTCATTGTCATGATGATAATAATGAGTTAATATATTTGCTTGTTATATTTGTTTATAAAACAAATTAAATCAACTGTAAAATAAATCATTTATTTAAACTGCTGAATAGATAAACTAAAATAAATATGTCCTGTGTATTTGAACAACACAGATATATAACAGGTATAGAATGACGGTTTAGAGACCATGAGAATCAATACACAGCAGGTGCAGGTAAAAGCTTCGCTTGTCCAGAAAGACCTCACAACAAAAATGTTTTACCACCCGTCAAAACAGTCGGGGACCATCAACAGCATGTGCCCAAAGCTCCAGTGACATGTCAGCTTAACTTGGACACTGCTGTTCTCTGAAACTGAAATGTGTTCCCGGTGTGTAGGAAGGATGGAGTTTGCAGTGGAAATCTTTGTGTACAAAGCTAATATTTATCTTTGACATTGGGGTAAAGTCTTTGGGCTTTAAAGACAGCTGACAGCAGGGGGTGTGTAGTCACTTTACTTCACTGACACCCCGTCAGCCTTAAAAGACAGACAAGAAAACAATAAGGCTCAAGAGACAAGAAAAATATCAGCATGAGCTGTGGAGTTTTGTCATTGTAAATTTAGTTTGTCTCATGCCTTTTTTTTTGGTTTAATACACTCTGAAGTATATTATACACATAAACTCTCTCTCTTTTTTTCTATCTCTCTCTCTCTCTCACACACACACATACTGTTTCACCACTCACTAACACAAATATATAATCAGCCAATCACAAACAGCAACTCAATGCATTTAGGCATCTAAACATGATCAAGACAATTTGCTGTTCAAACCAAGTTCAAACCAAGTGTCAGAATGAGTGAGAAAGGTGACTTAAGTGACATGTTATTGGTGCGAAATGGGCTGGTCTCAGTATTTCAGAAATAACTAGGATTTTGGTGCATAACATTTGTACTCAGAAGTTGGAAATTCCCAGTAGGAACTTTTAACTGGAATACCCTTCCAAGTCGGAATTCTGACTTCTGACTCGGAATCTCAGAGAAATCGCAACTACTCCATCTTCAGAATCCAATATGGCTGCTCAGTGCATCAACAGAACAGAAACAGTGGTAATGTATGGTTTATTAGCACTTTTGTTTGTCTGTGACTCTTTCCAACTTCTACTTGTGGACATTGTGGACTTGTGGTGTTATACAGTATGTGCAAAATACAGTTTTTTTTTTTTTTTTTTTGTTTTTATGGTTTTAATCAACTGGAATTGCTAACAATGGGCACATCCATCGTGGTTTTCTGACTTGTCTACTGGAACATCTTAAAAATAAAGGTGCTTAAAAGGTTCTTCGCAGCGTTGCCATAGAAGAGCCATTTTTGGTTCCACAATGAACCATTCAGTCAAAGGTTATTTAAAGAACCATCTCTTTGGGGGGCATTATACGGGCACACTTTGGGCCCTTAGTACCAATTAAGCATTGTTTAAATGCCACAGACCACCTGAGTATCATTGCTGACCATGTCCATTCCTCTATGACCACAGTGCTCCAATCTTGTGAAGGCTACTTCCAGCAGAGTTCACTATACCAAGTAGCCTCCACACTACTACTACTAAGGTATACTTAATGAAGTGGCCACTGAGTGTGTATATTTAGCCGTAATAACTGTCATTTCTATTCTAAAACACTGGTAATCCATTATCCTGCTCTTTTCCATATGTACCATGAGTCATTAAAGTGCAAATGTTCTATGTATACTATAAAGCATTTAAATAAAGCCATTAAGCAAATGAAAAAAACGACAGGTATCAACATTATAAAGGCTCAGTTGGTTGATCTTAAACGACTTTCATTACAGCCTGCAGTGGGTGTAAATCAACTAGAAACAAGCAGATTCCATTATTCCACTTGATTTCCAATGTGTTAACTGAGGATCTTCTGTCCTGTCACCCGGAAAGCACCATTACCATCTACTCAAAGCAAATGGACCGTTTGTTTTGGAGCTGAATGAATGTGCATCTATGTAAACATAAGTTGACATATAAATGCAACAATCCATTTCTTGGTATGAATATTAAGCATCACACATATTTGATATACAGATGTGTGATTAATAAATGCTTATGGTCCAAGATGCTGAAATAGTCACACCTCACATAGGACAAATGTTTTGGAAAATGGATGAATGGATGTTTTGACTGGCGTCATTCGGCCCAGTTTCCACTTAGTCAGAAAAGACAAATTGCTAGTCGCTGGAAGCTTCGCATTATCATTGAGACCTTAATTTGCAAACTCTCCTCACTGGGACTGAACACTGACCCTGTGCAGCTGGATCTGTGACTTTCTGACTGACAGAATATAGTTAAAATCCATGGCCAGACTTCACGCTCTGGCACCCTGAGTACCAGCGCCCCACAGAGACATGTCCTCAGTGCTCTTCTGGCCCACAACATCCTCTGTCTGTCTCCAGGCTCCCAAGTAACATCATCAAATTCACCGACGACATCACAGCAGTAGGGCTCAAACAGTGATTTGACAGCCTGCAGAGAGGAAGTGACATGCCTAAGCAATAAAGTCAGTGTATTTCTTAATGTCAGAGAGACAAAAGACAGTCATTGACACTATACTGTACAAGTGTTGATGAAACATATTTGGAAAATTAAAGTCAAAATGTCATTCTGAATCGCAAATTGCATTAAACCAAGTGCCACCTGCAACACAAAAGATGCTAAAACTTTTCAGTGACACAACAGTGTAAGTAACTGTAACTAACTTACACAACGTTTGTCAAAAATACCCCTTTGTGCTTCAAACCAAAAAAAACAAACAAACAAAAAAACAAGTCAGCGATAATTGTGCGCGATATTCGTCCCGGTGTGAACAAACCTTAGGGGACCATAATAATAAAATAAAAAAACCCATGTCATGACCCCTTTAACACTTATTTCAGTCCTCAAATCTTGAGATTTTTCACTCTTTAAATAATCATCTATATGTGAATACTGCTATAGCATTTCACAACAAAGGCTGATGTAAGGCTTTTTCAACCTGCATTTTTTTCAATTCGCGTACAGACTGCACATGGTCTGAGCTTTACGCCGGAAGGAGATGGCAATCGTGTCTATTCCTCTCACAAATCAATCATTTTGCCTTGGAAGACTTGGAATATATATATATATATATATATATATATATATATATATATATATATATATATATATATATATATATATATATATATATATATATATATTATATGTAAATTATGACTGTAGTTGTATCTGCCTGTTAAATCTTGTGTTTTATTGACAAATGATAGGTTTAGGGGCAGGGGTTGGTTTACTTGCCCATAAATGTGTAAATAGTGTAATGTAAATAAAATCGTTTTAACTGAACATTGAAAAATCACACCCCATCATATATGCAATAATGGCAATAAAATTCCCAGTGCCTTTAGCGTTGGCATACTGATGCCAATAGTTTCTATTTGAAGCAAAGGAGGACCCTGCATGTTGAAAAATGATGCTAAAGGGGTACCCTACTGTGAGTCAAAAAATGACACCAAAGGGTCCTGACCAAGCGTCAATATGTGACGAGTTGGAAGTGAGAATGTGTTGGCTTTTGTTACGAGTTCAAATGTTTTTGAATTAGCAACAGAGGCTTGGACATGTGGCAAAAATACTTGTATAAAAAGTACTGTATAAAAACTTAAAAATATATAGGGCCTACAGTAGATACCTTAAATGAATATCATGTGGTGCCTGTGTGATATGACTGGATTTTTTTTTTTCCTCAGATGTAACCGTAACTGATGCATTCTTTATGTCCTAAGCCAGAGCTCCAGCTTTGAAAAGTGTTCAGTCAGCAGCCAGACCCACAACTAATACTAGACGTGAGGGCACCTGCTTTAAAAATGATTGCATTCCCACACCTGAGGCAGATTTTTCTTTTGTGAGATGAGGAATGACTTAAGCACGAAAAGGTGGAATTTTGCATATATTTTTAACACCAGTATCTTGGTACGGTAAGCAGCTCCTTTTAGTGTTTAATTTCTCCTTCACCTTTTTTTTCTCTAAAGATGTTGGATCTTTTTATGGTGTATGATAAAAATAGAATGTGCTGCCTGCCCGCCCGGCCGGCCTGCCTGCCTGCCTGCCATCTTTATATAGGCCTATTTATAAAGATAAACATACATTGCATATATTCACAAGATTAAAGTGCACATTGCAGGTTAAATTTATTTATTTTATTTAATTTTTTCAAATGAATCTATAACCTTGTATGAAAATACCATATGAACCGTTTATGCAGGATGTGAGGGCACAAATTTAGAAGAAAAAGTGACGGTTTCCTTGACAGTTCTTAAAAAATGTTTTGTTTTTTTTTAAACATCCTGTCATATGATGTCACGAGAGGGAATTGTAGTCAGTGTGTTTTCAGTAGTTATTTTCGGTATGGTAAATTGTGTTCGTGGAGGTTGAACTAACTCCAGCCTGTCAGGACATCGAGTCCACACGTTTCCATTGGCTGAATGTCTGATGCATATGGGACACAAAGGTGGAAACACTTCAGGAGTGTCAAAGTTGTCATCGGATTGGTTGAATTCTACAGCATTTCCACGAGACGTGTGTGTCGCATTCTTTAATGTTCCACCTGGAAACAAAAATACCGTGGCGCCAAACCCCCTCATGAAAGAAGAAAGCCATAGTGTTTACAACTGTGACGACAAGCACTTATCAGGATCATCTAAATGCTGGATTTTCAAAAGTATGTGAAATATTTAAATTTCGCGACATAGAATCTTTAAAATATGTCCGAGAGTTTTACACACCTGTCTGTTATTGTGGCAACATTAATGTTACGATGAACAAAACGAACTGTGATTGGTTGTTTGACATGTCGGTCAAATTGGCCAATGAAAGCTGCCATGAATTCCAGACCTTCATCTGAACTACGCGAGACTACAGGTTTCTTGCTTCATCAGAACTACGCGACTACTCAAAACTATCCCAAAACGGGGGTTACGGGGGGTAAAATACACATTTTTTGATGGGGTTTCCCTGGTAAAAGTTGCATTCTAGAGTTAAATACCACGTAACTGGGGTCGCTTCAACCTGCGGACATGAAAAACATCTTGCAACAACAGTGTTAAAGTAGGCTAATTCCATGGGAAAACTGCTGACTTGGCAACACTGAATAGGAAATCTTCCATGCCTGGGTGAGTTTGTGCAGGTGAAGCGATCACTTTACACAGAAGATTATCATCCCAGCGATATGATGCAGTTCAACATGGGATACCGAGGCAAGAAAGTGAGACTCAGAGCTGTTGCAGTTTCTTCGGTGCACACAGCACCTTCATCGGGTCCAACATCAGCATGTGGTTCGGCCGCTCCACTAAAATGTCAACTGTGGACCGTAAGTCTTGTTTTTTAACATTTGCTATCTACCAAATCAGTGAACATAATTATTTAAATAATGACAACGAGATGTGTATAAGTTGTTGTAAAGTAGCTACCGCAGCTAGCTTGTAAGCATTGGCAATAAAGTTATATTTTTAAAATGTGTAAAAACGTTACCATATTTTTTATTTTATTTATTTATTTATTTATTTGTCATGTGGTGTGTTTATGAGGCTTTGGGAGACATAGCAAGTAATAAGGGAGTGGGAAGATCTTAGTGAAGCCCAGCTGTTTACCACCTCTAACGTTGCTGTACTGCAGCTTCCACTCCTGGAGATGCAGATGTGATGGAGGCCAAGTGGAAAAGCATGATCAGCAGTGAATGTGATCTAAACTGTTGCTTGCTTCTCCAATGCAGGTAAGGGCTTCCTGATTTGTCTGCCCAGAATGCCATAGGCAAAGCGGACAACTTGTCTGTATGCTGTCAATATTGATTGTCTTATACCAATGGCATCAAAAAGTGTGTCTTACAGGTAGTTGTGACCTACCTAAATATAGGCAGCTTGTAATTAACAAAAAAAAAAAATCTATTCAGGTGTTTTTAATATTCAAAAGAATTTAGCCTAGGGTAATAAATTATCTCTGCCCTAAACATACTCATGTCTGCTGGCCTGGAGAGGTCCATGCTCCTGTCTGAAGTGCATATAGGCTATATGCAGCACATACGTGTTCAGACAGCAAGCCTCAAAGCCTGGGTGCAGAGTTAGATGCTGCACATCAAGTGTGGGGGTCACATTCTCCACTAAGGCCCAGTATGTAACTCCCTGCAGCTCTGACTTTCCTCAGCTGTGACCATTGCCTCGCTTTTCCCACACAAGCACATCACGAAACAAAAACGTGGTTATCTCTCTCTCCCTCTCCTGCGGTGATGAAAAACCGCTATATATAATGTAACATTAGTGACGGATATTAACAAGCGTGACATGCCTGATCAACGCTAATTAGTTTCTGTTACTGGTAAGTATCAATACTCATAAATGACCAATACGAGCTTTGCTATTACCTGATTAGATATCGTTAGCTAACGTGTGTATATCTGTAAGCTAACACTGGTCTCTCACCAAGACACCTGCCCTGTTCTCCTCACACAACTCAGTTTGTCTCCTCAGATCATTGTTCTGTCTAATCCTGGCCTGTATCTGCTTTCTTGGCTACAGAGCAGGCTTATTATTGTATCTGTGGTCCATCATACAAGTGTACATAAACATTTCAAATTTCCTCAGCGTCCGAACTGTGCGATCCATTGTTTTCCTATGGTTAAAATGGGCCGATCTCCCTCTTGTTATGTCACTTCCTGTTTTGGCGATTTTCAGATTCGGAAGTAAAATTCGCTCACAAAAACGACTCCAGAAGCCTTAATAGCATATTTTAAAGTATATTTTAAATAAAATCTAGTTCCTACATATTTTTTCTCGACTCACTGGGGTTTCTAACCTGGAATATGCCCTTTAAGTAACACTTTTTTTTTTTCTATGTTAAATTAGAAAAGACACAAAACATAAGCTACAAATACTTGCTCTCTGAGGAACAGTAAAGATTTAAAAGAAATGAAATGCCCCAAGATGGTGTTTTGAGTCAATGTCAGCCCGTTGTGGAGCTGTAATGAGCAAGAAGAGTGTGTTGGCCTTCAAGACTGCAGGCACTGGGCAAAGATCTTCACTTCACTAGATTTTTCACTATGATAGATGTGACCAGGAGCAGCCAGTCTGCCCTTAGGTTTAACCACAGCTGTTCCTCAATTATTTCCATTCAACGGCTTCCTTCCTTGTCATCATTAAGCTTGAGGAGAAGATTTTCGGCATCCTATTGACAAAAGGACAGTGGGGATAATTATATTCATCCAGTTATCCAGATGTTCCGCCTGTCTGGGCATCTGATCCAACCTGTTTAAACTGTAGAGTGCAACTTTTTTTTTTTTTTTTTTTTTGTAACAAAAAAAAACAAAAACATTTATAATGGAGCCAATATTTCAGTCATTAACTCATCTGTGTTTGTAAGGTGCTGCTCCTAAGCAATCTTCCATAATAGACTGCTTGTAATTATTGCTTTATTCTAACATAATGTCCTTGGAATCCCTCTATTTCACCTAAATGTCAAATCTAAGCTGTATGCTTCAGTAGGTTGCTGTTACAAACGTATAATTTGGAGAAAACTTATAACAGCGGTTTTCTGCTATTCAGCAGACATGCAGAAAAGAATTGTTCTGGTGACTGTAGGCCAAATCTTTAAAGGTGAATTGTGTAATTTTTGTGATGTCAAAGTACTTTCACTACTAGACATCGATAATTTCCATTTCAATGGAGTGAAAACACTGTGGCTCATATGACTTAAGCTAATAAAACTGCAGGATTGCCTATATTATGGCTGTTAATTGATGGAGAAAAATAAAATACAATAAATAAATAATGTTACGAACTCCTACGGTAGAGGAGAAGGAACAGATCAAATTAAGGCAGTGGCTATTTGAACTAAGTGTAAATAGTGATAGAGGCTATTTACACTAATTGCAAGTAGCAACAGATGGTATTTACACTAAGTGAAAATGGCATATTTTCCTAGCGATGGATGCTATTTACACAAAGTACAAATAGCTATAGATTCTATTTACACTGTTAAAATAGCAGGATTTTCTGCTATTTATACTACTTTTTGCAAATAGTGGCAATTATCTACACCTCAGAACTGTAGTACTTTATCAAACAGTATGCAATAATAACTTATTGAGTGTAAATTTAAATTTTAATTCAAATTATTAAATGGATGCCACCTTATTGGGACGATAAAGCCCTCCCTACACCTATCGTCCTATCCTAACCCTATCCAATACTTTATTTTTTAACTTTTTGATTATTGTAAATATATATATATATATATATATATATATATATATATATATAGATATATATATATATATATATATATATATATATATATATATATATATATATATATATATATATATATATATATATATATATAATTCATTGAAAATAAATGCTTTTCTGATGTGATTTGAAATTTGAAAAAGGAGAAATAAAGTTTGCCAAAAGGCGGATTTGAACCCGGGTCGATTACATCAAAATAGTAACGACACACATTTTACCATCTGCACCACTGGTGCTGATGGCCACAGACTGTCTTTTGTAATCGGGGCGGAGTTAGTGTAAATAACTTCTGCCAACAAGGCGGGCTATTTGCACTTAGTGTAAATAGACACTCCGTAAAATTAAATAAATAAAGAATTCAAATGAACTAAACAAATTGTACGTCTTCAGAGCCCCTGTCTCCTTCCCTAGCACCGATTCAACACCCAAACCATAAATCAAGCAAAAAAAGATTTATTTAGGGAATATGGGAAAAACAGTAAATTCAATAAATAAAGCAAAGCAATTAAATTCGGGAGGGGGTAATGGCCAAAATAACAAACAAAAATAATTCGAACTATTTTAGTAAACTAAATAACCTGAACACAAAATAACGATGCAAACAAAAGGCAATGCTGACGTAACAATCACACAGTTTTCATGTATTTATTCATGATAAATCATGTTATATGCAGTTGATTGTGATGAATAATACATCTTATTGAAATCTGTATTCATAAATACTATACACTTATACAATGAAATAATGCAGAAATATTCATAACTATAGAATGAAATATTGCTGATGGTGGTAACTCTATTACACTGATTTTATCTTTCTTTCTTTCTTTCTGTTTTCTTTTTTTTTTTAGTGATAGAATTAACTCATAGTCATTCATTATGTTACATGATACTTTTTCTGTCACAACGAAAAGTGCAGCATCATACCTTAAATAATAATTTAGAGACATTAGCCAGTTCCTCAAAATCAACAAAATGCATTTTTGTGGACCTGCATAGATTAATTCCAAGATTACAGTGAGATTAATCTAGATTAAAATAATTAATCTATGCCCACCACAATTAATTAATTAAAATTAAATTGGAATTTACTTACTAAGGCATAAATAATCAGTTTTCATGTATGTATTCATGATAAATCATGTTAGATGGAATTGATCATGATGAATAACACAATATATTTAAACCAATTCAGATTAATTAATCAAGTTAGTCACAATTAATCATACCAGTCTTTTCTGAAAAAAAAAAAAAAACAAAAAAAAAAAAACATGCAGCATCATGCCTTAAATAATAATTTAGAGACATTAGCCAGTTCCTTAAAATCAGCTAAATGCATTTTTGCCTGCATTATTTCACAGTTTTAACACATACCTGGTAATTTAGCTGATAGATAGATAGATAGATAGATAGATAGATAGATAGATAGATAGATAGATAGATAGATAGATAGATAGTTAATAATTGTAATACGCATGCACATATCACTGGTTTCACAAATTTCCATTCGTAGTTTACACAGAGACAATAATGATATTGTTTTCAAATGTTTGTTTTCAGGACCCTAAAACACTTTTTCTTGCCAAGTTTTCTGTAAAACGCTGTCGTGTCAATGCCCCCTGAAACAAAATACTCCCTCCCTTCTGATAGAATGAAAGACAAGGCTAATCCAAATTGTTACTATAAAGCTGAGATCCATTAATGTGGAAATCCTAATAGACTGGCATCATCTAAACTCAGAGTGCGTCTGTGAGTGTGATACAGAGAAGATCTGTAAAGGAGTCGGGTCTCCCACCAGTGATGAGAATGGAATTGAGGATTATTGGAGGATAATGTGGAGAGAATGAGCAGCTGAAGAAGTGTGAGTCTGCCTGTGGCTACTTTACTTCATTAGCTCCCATAGACACACAAACCCTCGCTGGGATCCTTCAGAGAGGAAACTCACATAACCGGCTTCCCAGTGTGGCTCATTACAGGAGACCAAGATCACTGTCTGTCACTACAGGCATCCCCTGCTTCCAGATCAGCTCGGCGAATGCTCAGCAGCACAGACTCATAATAACACTGGCTGGAGATCAATGCCTGAGGTAAAAAGGTGCATCTGTTCATACACTCATCCACCTGTACATGATACTCTTCTAGTATGTCAACAATTGAATGGTTTTCTTGCTGTGAAATCAGATGTCTTATTCATAGACTGGTGGTGTAAGCGAGAAAGTCGAAGAGATTGTCACCTCAGATCTTGGAGAACCATTTTTTAGATGAAGTGTAAGTTTTAAAATAAATTGTATTAAGATAATCCCAGCTTAATATGCAGAAACAATTTATAAGTACATTTGTAGGTTGATTCTTCAAAACTTGGTTTTCAGTATTTAAATAAAGCTGAAATTAAATATTACATTTAATGAAAAACTACTGCATTAGAAAATGTTGCCTTGGCAGCTATCTGCAATAAGTTTAATTACTAAAATTACTGTAGTAATAATAATAATAATAATAATAATAATAATAATAATTCTTAAATAAAATGAAGCTAAATGAAAATATATAACATAATAATACAAAAGCACAAACAATATTATGAAAGTAAAACCATAAAAAAATTAGTTAACTGAAAAATAAAGTAAATAAATAAATAACACTGATTCAAGAATAATTTGTGTAGTTTGTATTAGCTATATTCTTTATAAAACAGTTCAGGAAAAAAATTATTGTGAACAATGCTGTACAAATGAATTTAAATTGAACTGAAAATGTCTCTTTTTAGGTCTATACATTTAACTTCAATAGTGTGTAAAGAAAACCAATCTTAACTGAAAGTAAATAGTTTCCATAAAACAGTTCAATAATTTGCTTTGTCTTTAGCACAATGATAATATAATGGCCAATATTTAAATTAGGAAACAACATTGTTTATTTTTCTCAGACAGTAAATGGGTCTTTATACTGTAAATGTAAATAATATAGCTACATATTTGGATCCCTGGCATCAAAAAGGTTTGAAAATGCTTGGTCTAAATGATGGGATTTCCTTTCTTACCCAACCTAACAATGAAACGACTGGGAATAAATCATCTCTCATGGCCTTTACATTCAGGAACCGGCAGCGATCGAAGGAATGGGGCGGCACTGATGAAGGGGGCGGTGTTGACATATAAGGAGGCAGTCACAATAATTCCAACAGGATGGGATCACTACATGAGCTGTCTCAGTTTGCAAGTGATAAACACAGGCATACATAAACATAAGGTACATCGAGGAAGAAGAGTGATAATTGAAGGCATCAACGACAGCAAGCAGGGGCAGAGGCTCCAGGCTTGAATCCAATAGACTGCCAATTCAGTCTGGTCAAGGCACCAAAGGAAGCTGACAAGATATTGGAAAGCTGCTACTTTCAGCTTCTGCTCCTGAGAATTGTAGTACTGAGGGAGGAAAGATGCTATGAGATCCCAGGGAGGGATTTTAACTCCACATTACCCCTAGACACCCTGTTTTCTGTCATCATGCTGGAAATACTAAACACTGAACATTTGTTAAACGTGCCTTTAAACTATTAGCATTCAAAGGATCTCAGTATATGTATTACAACAGTATTTTAAAATTCAGAGAATGGTTGGATTTAAAGCTCTAAGTTGTTTGATTTAAGGCTATCCCTGAGGAGGAAAAAAATGATTTAAAGGCATTGTTCACCCAAAAATGAAAACCTGTCATCATTTACTCACCCTCAAGTTGTTCCAAACCTGTATGAATTTCTTTGAGCTGTTGAACACAGAAGAAGATATTTCGTAGAATGTTGGTAACCAAACAGTTGACGGTAGCCATTGTCTTTCATAATATGGGAAAATACAATGGAAGTCAATGAATACCGTCAACTGTTTAGTCATGAACCTTTTTCAAAATATATTATTTTATGTTTAACAGCTCAAAGAAATTCATACAGATTTACTGATTGTGACTGACACCTTGAATTTGAGTGCTAAAATGAGCCTGATCTCATGATGAAAATGTACCTGTGGGAACATTTTTTCCAAGACGCAATATACGTAGCGCCATGTAGTTTTTGTGACAAATTCAATTTGAAATTTCCAATGAGTGTTGCTAAAAGTGATGGACTGAGTGGTGCTTTTTTCCGGAACAGATGAACGTACATATGGTATTATGTTTTATGTCACCTCAGTTCTTACTTGAAAGGTCCACTGAGTGGTGCTATAAGTCTAATGCTCCATGATATTTTAAAATAACGTACCATCTGTACGACACCTAAACCTAAACGATAGTACGAACAAAAGCAAATGTGACGTAAAAACACAATAACATGGAATTTTAGCTTGTTTTTCGATCTCTTATCTTTCAGCTTTTTCATCATGAGTCATGTTTTTCACAGGATTCGTACCCAAGGATTCCACATTCTAAATCCAATTCCATGCCAGCTGAGTTACTGAGCAAGCTTGCTACAGTGCCGAAACATATGGTAATCATAACTGATTGACTTGATACAAAAAATGACTTGATACAAAAATGATTACAAGTGCTCTCTGTTTTACCGTGTCTAGTGTTCATTTCTGTTGGAAATGTCTCTGTAACGTATGTAACCCTCATTCCCTGATGGAGGGAATAGAGACGTTATGTTGTGACGACATTAGGGGATTCACTTGGGAGCCCCAGTCATCTTTGACTTTAAGAGAAAACGCCAATGAAATTTGGCTAGTGGATTTTGCATAGCTGAGTCACTCCCCTTGCTTACGGGTATAAATAGGCGACAGGTGCATCCACTTTTCAGGTTTTACACTAAGGAGCCAAGAACTTGTCCTTGGCCGCCAGCGATGGTTCGTGGTTGTGGCATGGGGACAAAATGTCTCCTATACCCATCAGGGAACGAGGGTTAAGTTCGTAACTGAGACGCTGCTTTTCTTTTCACCACAGAAATTTCTTAACAGAAGGAATTTTGACCTTCAATGAAAGACTTGCTTCAAGTTTTTCTTATTAGTTGTTACAGCTCGGCAGTAACAGTGGGGAAGCGAGCCTTCCAGAGAAGGGCGCTACGGAGGCCACATCCTACCCGCAGGGAGGTATCATGTGGAGGCACTGAATGTACTGACCCAGGCCTGGAATGGGTCTCTGAGGCAGGTCCTACCTGAGAGTAGGGAAGAAACGACTGCCAGCAGAGAATGATAGAATGATCTGTCAAAGGAAAGGCACAGCCTCACCGAGAGGGGAAGCTTATCGTGGAAGAATACACATATGGGATTGCCCACAGGGATTCGAGCCATATGGGCACCTAGCCCAGTACAGGGGCTGACTGGAGAACTGGGCAAGCTAACACCAACACTGGGTTCTTCTGGGAGAATTCAAGCAGGGTTCGCCATCCGGGGAACTTACTGGAGGAGGAATAAGGTACTTGCATCCCCAGGTTAGGGGGAATGGCGCAGCCAGCATGACACTGGCCAGCTCTTCCCACCACTTACCTGTTACCCAACACACGGGAAAAAACTGGCTCAATGCGGGGAATGTAAAATCTCGCTAAGGTGTTTGTTGTCAACCAGCCCACAGCTCTTCAGATGTCTGCCAGAGAGGCGCCATGCACCAACACATAGGAGGAGGCAATATCCCGTCTGGAGTGAGCCCTTACCCCCAGGGGGCACAGCTCGCCTTGGGATTAGTACGCCAAGGCGTTGGCATCCACTATCCAGTGGGCCAACCTATTTTTGGAGACAGCCTTCCCTTTTTGCTGACCTCTGTAGCAGACAAAGAGCTGCTCAGAGCTTCTAAAACTCTGGGTATGGTCCACGTATATGCGCAGTGCTCTTACGGGACAGAGCAACGCCAAGGCTGGCTCTGCCTCCTCCGAGAGCAGTGCTTGCAGGTTCACCACCTGATCACAAAAAAAGATGGTGGAGACCTTGGGCACATATCTAGGCTGGGGTCTCAAGACAATGTGAGAGTAGGCCGGCCCGAATACAAGGCACTCTTCGCTAACTGAAAATGTGTTGAGGTCCCCGACCCTCTTGATGGAAGTGAGCGCAGTCAGGAACGTTGTCTTAGCAGACAGGAACTTAAGCTCGACTGAATCCAGCAGCTCAACGGGACCCCTCCGAAGTAAAGCAAGGACGATAGAGAGGACCCAGGAGGGCACCAGGAGTGGCCTAGGAGGATTTAACCTTCTGGCACCCCTCGGGAAGGAACTTATGTTAGGTTGAGCAAGGACGATAGTGGCCTAGGAGGATTTAACCTTCTGGCACCCCTCGGGAACCTGATGATGAGATCATGCTTCCCCAGGAACCGGCCATCCACTGCATTGTGGTGAGCTGCGATAGCAGCCACATACACTTTCAAGGTGGAGGGTGACAGCCTACGCTCCAAACTTTCTTGCAGAAAAGAAAGCACTACTCCAATCATGCACCTCCAGGGGTCTCCTCTGCGAGAAGAACACCAGTTGGCGAAGAGAATCCACTTCACTGCATAGGCTTGCCACGTCAAGGGAGCTCTAGCCTGAGTGATGGTGTCCATCACTGCTTGTGGTAGACAACTTAAATCTGCCCCGTCCTATTCACAAGACAAAAATGGAGGTTCCACAGATCTGGACGTGGGTGCCACATGGTGCTGAACCCCTGCGAAAGGAGGTCCTTCCTCAGAGGGATGTGCCAGGGAGGGGCTGTCGTGAGGATCATGAGTTCCGGAAACCAGGTCCGGGTGGGCCAGTATGACGCAACCACCAGGACCTGTTCCTCATCCTCCCTGACCTTGCACAATGTCTGTGCAAGCAGGCTCACTGAGGAAAACGCATACTTGCGTAGATCAGGGAGTAATACAGCTGGCAGTGGGAGGACATGTGGGAATCAAACAGGTCTACTTGGGCTTCCCCGAATCGATTCCAGATCAGCCGGATCGTCTCAGGATGGAGTCGCATTTCTCCAGGGAATGTGAGCTGTTGTGAGACGTGTCGGCCTCACAATTGAGCTCCCCCGGGATGTGGACAGCACGCAAGGACTTCAGCCGCATCTGACTCCAGAGGAGGAGAAGGCAGGTGAGCTGTGACATGCGACGTGATCGTAGTCCTCCCTGTCAGTTGATGTACGACACAGCCGCAGTATTGTCAGTCGTTATCTTTGGCATGATATGTGTTCGTAGACCTCCCTGTCAGTTGATGTACGACACAGCCGCAGTATTGTCTAGGCAGTTGATGTGCCAAAGCAGTCGGGGCCCTGTCCTATCCATCCTGAAGAGTGGATGTCCTGTCCTATTCAAATCCTGAAGAGTGGATGCACCTGTCGCCTATTTATACCCGTAAGCATGGGGAGTGGCTCAGCTATGCAAAATCGACTAGCCAAATTTCATTGGCATTTTCTCTTAAAGTCAGAGATGATTTGGGCTCCCAAGTGAATCCCCTACTGTCATTACAACATAACTCGTAATGACCGACAGATAGGGAACAGTGATATGTACTTACTGGTATGTATTTCACTTTTTGCGAAAAAGTTCCCACAGGTAAGTTTTCGTCATGAGATCAGGTTGGCTAAAACATAATGTCTTAACTGGCCTTACAGTTATTAAAACAAGAAACGTAAACCAAACTGGAACAAGAAAAAAAAAAAAACAACAAAAAAACAACAACAACAAAAAAAAAAGAAAAGCAACAACATTATTTTAGAAAAAAAAAGAAAGAAAACACACCTGCCCCATAACCCATCACAAGATGGAAGCCTGGCATGAGATAATTAGTCTAATTAATTCAAAAGCATATTGATGAAAAAATAAGAAAAAATACTTGTATTTCAGTTTCATATTATTTGTATATAAGATTAATGTGTGAACTGGTTACAATCCTGAACTGACCTGGATACGAAAAATAATAGTAAAGACAGCATGTAGCTGTCTTATCGAAGTAAACAGTGAAAACAGAATTCATCCGCAGGTGATGATGAGGAGGATGCAGATCCTCAAAGATGAGGGGAAAGAGAGCAAATTTTGTTTGTTTGTTTGTTTGTTTGTTTGTTTATTTATTTCTATTTATCATGATTTTTCCTCAATTTGCTTGTGTGTAGTTGTCCCTCCACTGACTATCATCATTACTGTCTTCCATATAAGTGAGTGACCAAAAAAACTAACAGTATATAAAAAGTTCAGCATGACATCAGTCACTGCAGAATTGTGATGAATGTCAATCTAGAGTGACATGAAAGACATGAGAATCCCAAAACATCAGACTTGTGGAGGAAAAAATAAATAAATAAAAAAAATCCATGTGCTGTCCACACTATTCAAAAATCAGATCTGAATCACATATGATAAATTATTATATAAATAAATTTATTAGTAAATTGTGTTTTTGTTCAGTATGTGATTGAGTTCAGCAGATGAGATTGTTTGTTTGTTTAATTATTTTATTTTTATTTTTTTAATGGTGAAATGGTTACTAAAGACTTTGCTGCAAAACATAGAATAACTTAAGAAAACACTCAAGCAATTAAGGAAAAATAATTAAAGACAACCAGGGTAGCAAAGGAAAACCAGTCTCCTCTTGGCTTATATCGAAATCCTCCGACATTTTTCTTTACAAATCCTCATTTTGTACTTCTAATTTGTGACCGTGGTTTTGTTTTGATCTCTCCCCTGCATTTCCCCGTTTGTCACTTCCGAGTGGCCGATGCGCAAAGCCGACCTCATACGTCATCCACCCGGAGCTACTTCAGTGTACAACAATGAGCGCAAGATTATTGATTATTATGTTTTAAATATGGTTATTTTTCTTACAAAAATGCATCAATTCGCTACAGAAGGCCTTTGTTCACCTTCCGGAGCCGTGTGAGACACTTTTTATAATGGATGGGTGCTTTTTATTTCACTTATTTTGGACTGATGCACTGCAACACCTGCTGAGTGCCATTAATTTAAATAGCTTGAAAGATCACAGACAATTTTTAATTTAACTCCATATACACCTAGGATGCCTTGAGGGCGAGTAATTTATGGGCTAATTTTCATTTTTGGGTAAACTAACTGTAACAAAATTCATAGGTCAGGAATGAGGAGGCGGGAACCAGCGAACATTCAAATAAAACTTTAATAAAAAAATTTACACAAAATTGAACCAAAACATGAAATAAAGTCCAGGCCTGGTCCTCTCTCTTGTCCAACACTGTCATCACTCCTCCTTTTATCCTCCCGGAGCTCCTCCGTGGGACTCGAGACTTGTGAGTGGCGCAGGTGTCACGCTTTAGCATTTACCCCATTGGCCTCCCTCCATTTCCACGGCTCTCGGCCCCGCCCCTCTCGTCATACTAACCCTTTATGTGGACCCCTTTTTTTGCAAAGTTTGTTTTACTGTCATGTGTGTTCATTTCAAAAACTGCAGTGAATTGCATACGTATGTATGTTTTTGGAGTTTAGCAGAAATGTAGGTAGAGGCACTTTTTTTTTTTCAATGAGCTTATGTTAAATGTTGTGGAAAAAAAAAAAAAAAGGAAAAAAAAAACATTCTAGGGATAGTGGTGTATCATAGCAATATACAGTACCTAAAAAAGTTTTTAAGGTTTTTGGTTATGTTGTTTTGATGTTTTTTATTTTATTATAATTAGCGCTAAAGGCTGCTTCTGCCATTCTGGTTAGGTGTTTTGCTGAGGTGACTCCCTGTGGCTCCTGGGAACCTGCAGATCCTGCTCAACTAAACCTGTGCTGCCCTACAAGGCAGATTTTCTATTTTCCGCTTCACTGAACTGGTGGGCACAAATAATCCAAACAACATCATTTAGTCAGGCAGACATTTATTTACCCGTAATAGCAATGAAGTTTGACTTTCTTGGCCAGGGAATATTGCACCAACGTGAGTGTGGTGAAATGCGATGTCTGTGTTTTTAAAGAATTTCTGTACTTTTCCCTTCACGATGGAACTATTTTACATTCAAATCGAACACTTGTGTTTGGGGGGAGAAGCCTCCAAGATGCACATTTGGTTTTGAATTTCTTTTCCTGTCAGTTGATTGATGTGGGACCTTGTAAGACTTCGGGTGCCTCCAGGCTTTAACCAAAAGCCCTTTGATACAGTGGTGGAGGTCTTGTTTCTCAGCCTCTAGTAAGTCAGGCCACATGCTAAGTCACAGTACAAGTCATGCAAAATGTACTCAAAATGTACTTACATTAATAGGCCAGTCTGAAGCAGGAGTATCTGAGTCAGTGTGAGGCAGCTAATAACACAAAGCAACAGATGGAAAGTCTGGTATGGACTTTAAAACTTAAAAAGAAAACTACTACAGAACAAAGAGGACAGGGGCTTATAGTGATGGACACAAATCCTGACTCTCAGTAACTAACTGTTCATATTTCCAGTGCTTAGGAACTTTCATTTCTCTACCTCATTTTTTCTACTTTGTACTTGACGAGGCAATTCCCGTGAATCATTATATAGCTTCAGAAAACAAGGCAGTTCTTTAATATATAACACATCTGTTTCCTTAATATAAATTATTGTAAATATGCTGGTAAAAGGTTCTTTTGAATTGTTGCCAAATGTGTTTTGTTTTTGTAAAGTTTTAAGAAGAATGATGGTGCTGCCTGTTTTTAAAGAGCAGGTCATATGTTTTTTTGAAAAATATCTCATTTGCAGTTTATAATGTTATCCTTAAATGAAAACAATCTGCAATGTTGTTAATCAAAAAAGTTCATGATAAATAAAGATATTGTCTCTCAAAAGAGAGAGTCGATTCTGAATTGCCTTAATGAGTCGTCATATGTTCAAATATTTTGCCTGTTACCGGTATACGTCCCTGGGTAACACATTTGCATAACTACCCCCCCCCCAACCACCTGCCCGCGAAATACGAACAGAGTCTGACCTGCCCACAAACACTTCCACTGTTAGTGTGTTTACATCATGGTGAGAAGACGCTGTGTTCAAGGATACCACAGAAATACAATTCGAAACCTTTTTTGTGTGCATGTAATTTTATCAAGGACTGCTTCTCTAATCTTGGCTTTTACCTTCGTTGGCTTCTAATCTTCTTAATTTGGACTAATAAGCACCTCTGAACAACACCCTTTAAGTAGCCTACGATTGATAGGTTATGTGTACATTTTCAATTGAGTGCTCAAAATATCAAGTTTTTTTGCTAATATGTAATGTATACCGAGTGCAACTTTAGGTTTCCAGATAAAGCACAATATTACAGTCTTACTGAAGTAGTTCTGATAATTCGCTGTGAACCCACTATTTCCTAAGAATGTGTCGATTAATGTAGACTGACGTTGTTCTACTTACTTAATTTAATAATAAAGAATATAGTGTAGCACACAGACTTTATAATCATAGTGAAATTGCTTCTTTTTTTTTTCCTGCACTGGCAGTTATAGGGTTAATGCGGGAGAGATGAGTGAGTTAGTTAGGCTGGTGTGCCTGTGATATGGCTGTTCTGCATTCTGATTAAAAGTCAAGACAGAGCGTCTTGTGTCTGTCATTCTTCAAACTTTACAGTAAACATATTTTGGTTTACAAACTGTATTGTTCCATCAGTTAGTCACTTTAGCACTCAGCTAACGTATCCACCATTATTGTTTTAAGTGTTCACAGTTTAGCAGTTAAACTTTAGCTGTGGGCACAATTCCGTTGCATAAGTGTTTTTGTATTTTATCTCATTATTATAAGAGCCAATTGGGGCACTATATTGTTTTATGTAAAAGTGCTTTGTCAATGGTAGCACTCGCTAACTGGCTCAATGACTCCTCTCTGTTCCAATCACAGCAGGCTTGGCCAGCTGACCAATCAAAGCAGAGTAGCTTATGGAAGGGAGGAGTTTGCTCTGAACTTGCTTGAAACAAATCATTTTGAAATCATTGGCATTGGCAAAAGACTCTAATGTATATTCTGAGAAAATTACAATGTTTTCTGACCTTCAATGCATTTAAAAATGTTGTAGGCGACTCCTACACAATATTAGGACAGTTTGAAATACCATATGACCTGCTCTTTAAACTACTGAGTCACATGATTCCAAGACTAACCAAATGATTTGATGTTAACTAAGTTAAGATGACAGCATGCATTATTTCTAGTTTAAAGGAATAGATGACAAAGATTATAATTTTTTATTCATCATCAAGTCAGCCCATATCTGTATGATTTGCTTTCTACTGTGGAGATTCTTAGAAAATATTTATAATAATAATAATAAAAATCTCAAGCAGAGCAATCAACTGGAGGAAAAAAAAAAAAAACCTTGGAATATAATGCAATATAACATTAATTTTAATTATTAATTAAACTTTCGTTATTGTTTTTGGAGATTAAAAGACACCTCTGGACATATGGAAAAATATATTTTTATATATATATATATATATATATATATATATATATATATATATATATATTATTTTTTTTTTTTCAACTGTCCGTTTCAGATGATTAGATAATTGCATTTTGTGGAATGTTATTATACCTTTTTAATGGCTGAAACAGAGGCCTTATTTGTGAGCAGTGTTTCTTATGCTCTCTTGTCCCTCCTTTCTACAGCTTTTTACATTTCTAATTAGATTTTTCTAATTATGAACAAACCCCCATAATTATCCCCAATGATCTTAAAGTGTTCACCCATAATTATCTTAATCATCCTTAGCAATAAACCCTACTTTTATGCACCTATTTTTATGCATTTCTTTTTGTTCAGGATGAACAACGCACACATACACACACACACTCACACACATATTGTCCTGACCTGTAAATGACAAAAAAACAACCACAGTCCTAAACCCACCCTAAACGACCTTTCTGAAATAAATAAATTAATTAATAATAATAATAATATTTATAATGACATGTTAATGAAACATTGTATAGTGAAAAAAAAAAAAGTCTTTAATCACATGGCTTTACATTTTAATTTAAATTTGCAATTAATATATTGTTTGCAAAATAATAATTATTAATTTGTTAAAATATATTTCAATTGTCAATGTAAAAGATGTTTTTTGACTCCAGAATGATGTAGTTACAGCATCTACCAGCAGATGCCAAGAGGCCCATACTTACCAGCCAAATGTTGGTTTTACCCCACTGTGTCGCTGTTGGTAGGATATTTCAGGAAGGATTAGATCACTAATTAGGGAGTCTTGACCACTAATGCCCATTAAAAAACAAAAACAAAAAAAACAAAAACAGCTGTAGGACATTCTGTCATTATATATTGTTGTCCTCACAGTAAAAAGTTTAAGGTCCTGTTGCCGAAGAAGACAAGGAACACCAGAAGTGACAGTTCACTGACAGACTCTCCTTCAGTTCTTCTTCTGATTTCTGGTCACGCAAGCAGTTCAGAGGTCTACATTGTATCTGCTAAAATGATAATGCTGTTGAAAATACCATTTTCAAACAAAAGGCTTTCCCAACGTCTTTGCAGAAGCCATGATTAAAGCTCCTGATCTCTGGGCTTGATATGACCGTCTGTCTGGTCTAATCAAGTGCCCTGTAATGTAGGACAGAAGACTCATTTCAAACTATTCTTCAGCTTTCAACTGAGGCACAATCCACCTTTATGCTGTCAATCATTGGATAAGATACAGCATCTACCATGAGTCTGCACATCCTTGTCTTAAAACTGTTGGAAAATGTCATTAGAATGACAGATGTATTGAGCGTTATTTACTTGTTTAAGAATTGAGAATCATAACACTTCGCAAAAACAAAATGTAATAGGCAAAATCTATCATAATAAGTGACATCATCAGAAGTGACGTCATCGGATGTTAAATCATCATAAGTAAAATGATCAGGGAAATGGAAATTTCATTGAGCTGATGAAAACTTTTTTTTTTGTTTGTCTGTTTCTTTTTTGTTTTTCTTTTTTTTTCTTCTCCGCACTACTTATTCAGGATGAAAAATAGGTACAGTGTTAACAAAGAAAATAAAGCTGTTTTCTGTTAACACTTTACAATAAGGGTTCAAATTAGATACCATCATTAGTTAGTTCATTTAATAAACAAACAATAAACAATACTTATTTAGTGTTTAATAATCTTTGTTAATGTCAATTTCAACATTTAATAATACATTCAAATAAAAGTAAAACACTGTACAAGTGTTAGGGTTCTACAAATGTTATCTTAGCTCTCTTATGTTTCTTGAAATGGTAGGCTACTAAGTTCCATCTCTGCTGGGTATAAATGGTTCCTGTTAGTCAGGGAAACCATTTGACTGACCATGTAAACCAGCTAAAACCATCTTGGCCAGACTGGAAGACCATGTAAACCAGCTAAAACCATCTTGGCAAGACTGGAAGACCATTTAGACCAGCTGAAAACCAGCAAACAAGCTGAGGCTGGTTTAAGATAGTCTTTTCAACATGGATCATAATAAATTCAAGATTATGTCAACCAAAATTTACATCTGTTATTGCTGCATGTAAATTCCCTGGCTTTCTAGATATCCATTTTTATATACAAAGCTCACATATTCATATTCTGTGGTAATATGGTCATATATCCCGAGCTGGGTCTGTGAAATTAAACACCACACCATTTCCTCTGCTGCATGGAAACTCTTTGTCCAGACACACTGACTCATGATTCCCACATTTATGTTTATTTTTCTGATTTCATTTTTTATTAAACTCCTGGCTTCTGGACCATAGACATGCTTTAGTGGAATTACCACCTTCTAAAAAATTGCAGGGCTCACTTTCCTATCTTGAATGGTAATTCTTAGGATGCGGCAGACTACCAAGATTTGGCATACTTTACTTGGAATGTAACACATCATATACACGACTGTGATTAATGCTAATGTGCTCAGATGCATGCCACACTTCTGTGCTTGGTTATAATACCTGTCCTCATTGTTTCGTCCTCATTTGATGAATTACTGCAGCCAGACTTTGTTAATGTGATTTTATTTTGTATACTATACTAACACTATAGAAGTTGTACAACTCTTTAGTGAAACCACCAAAATTTTTTTTTTTTTTTTCATCTTTTCAATTCACACATCAAGGATAGATAATAAACCATGATCCATGTCCATTTATGTCCATTTCTTCATGCCAATCTCCAGCTGGACTCATTTTGCTCTGGCAGTCTTATCATGGAAATCAATAAAATGAAAAAAAAAAAAGTGCTCCAGATGAGATGGCAGCACATATCATCTCATATCTCTCAAGCAAAGGAGTCAGATTCTTTGAAATCAGCTTTTGAAATCAATACCAAAGCCATATTTATCTGACTCAATGAAGCTAAAGTGAGACCCGACCAGCCTTTCACACAAAGTGGAGCTCAAAACAGCATATGGAGTCAATCAATTAACTGATCTTTAAACGATAATTAGTTAGTTAACAGTAATTTTCAGTAACCTTAGATTATTAAAAGATTTATTAGTCTCATTACCATTCCAGAACTGCCATTTACACATCCTTTATTAAAATATGAACTAACTTCATCCTTGTGTGTGTGAGGGCCTGAAGCATTTTGAGTGAGGTGATTTCATACACTTCAGAAATGCGTAATCCCATCACTGATTTTTATTGAGCTAGAGTCAGACGTGTTCTCCGGCGAGACCTTCGTTTCAAACAGGCGTAGTCAATTTCTCCGAAGCACGTTGGGTTCTCTTGACATGTCGAGGACTGAGGGAATGAGAATGCTATCATCAAACAAGGCCTTAAACTCATTTTGAAAATCTAATCTTGTTTATCAGACAGACACTGCAATTATAATGGAAAAGCTTTGTGCTATGATACATCATCTTACAGTCGCATGTTTCCAGTGTTGGTTTTGATTGAGACATTCCACGATGAGATATTAGAATGTCTAAATAATCACATTATTTGGCCGGGCAATCATCATTTTAGACATTTTGATAAATGCGCCTCAATGAAAATGATATTGTGGACTAATCAAATTGCTTTCTGTAGAAGCGATGTTGTCAGATGCCTCCATTAGCCCTTGAGATGGTTTGCCGGAAAATCAGCTGGTAAACAAATCTCTCAGCTACAGATGGTAATGAATCCACGACAAATGCCAGAGAGCCTCGCATGATTCCGCAAAACACCTGCGACTGGATGAAGGAGACCAGGATGTCTTGTCATTTCTGCAGTATGATATGCAGCTATTGGTCTAAAATGACAATAAAATAGGGAACAGCAGATCATTCTTTTGATGCTTCAGTAAATGGGAATAAAATGTTGATCCATGATTTAAGCAACACGTGTTAGTTAAACCTGCTTCTGTTTGATCTGACATCATAGAGGAAAACCACAGTCAAAAGGCCAATTAGTGAGTTTATTTATTATTAAAAAAGATTCTTACATTTTTATGAAGCAATGTGAAAGAAATTGTAACATTAGTGGCCATGATATGCTTTATAGTCATTTTAAAACATGGCAGATGGACATTTTAAAGAACACAAGCACACATAAAGTGTTCATAACTACTTTTATCTAAAGTTTACTGCAGTATTTAAGAGGATGAGCTTCTGGAAAATGGTAGAAACATTCAAATAACCAGAGAAAGCCAACATTTCTTCAGTGGCAGAGGTGGGTGTAGGTCAATGACCTGGACATCTTCATGTTAAAACTCTGCATTGCTTAAACCTGGATCCCCTGATGTGGGTTCTGAGGAAATATACTTATCTAATATGGCTTGGCATTGGAAGAGCTTGTGTGGGAGTACAAGATCTTCATAATGTCGTGTTCTTGCTTTCCCACCTCAAGCACTTGTGCTGAGATCTTCAGTCATGAGGTCACATCTGTTTAATCAATACATAGAGATTGGTTTGAATTCTGAACAATTCGAAAGACTTTTCCCCTGTGCACAGCTCTTTTCATCTGTCATCATCATCTATCCATTGTGCCTTTTTTTGTATCTAAAAATCGTAAGTTACATGCTCTCTCGTCATTATAGAACAGTAAATCCATGTTCTTAAAACACAACTATTTTATGCTGCCACTGAATTGAAATTTCTGTCATCACTTATTCAGAGCCTCATGTCTTTCCAAACCTGTGTGAGTTTATTTTTCTAGCAAAAAAGAGAGAGAGAGAGAGAGAGAGAGAGAGAGAGAGAGAGAGAGAGAAAACTGCTAGATGAATGCAATTAAATGGAGACCGGTACTTTCAAATGTCAAAGAGGAATCAAAAACATCATAAAATTATCATATAAAAGGTCCATACTACTTGTGCAATATATTCAAAGTGTTCCGAAGAGTTGGCTGAGAAATGGATCTGAAATGAAATGTCTTTTTTGGTGAGTATAATCCAAATGCAGTGTCTAATAATATAATAACAAATATATAAACAAAACAGCCATCAAAGACCAAGGCTGTGTTACACTCCACTTTTGGACATGCACTCGCGAACTTCCCTGAGCACTTCCCTTCATGGGAAACTCTGCTGCCATTTTGAAGTGGATTCCACTTCGTGATGTGGATGAGGGATGTTTATATGGACAGACCCTCAACCCTTGATTTTGACCAAGGAAGCGAGTCTGCTTCATTTGCACACTTCAGACTGCTCCATAGACCACAATGCAACACGATTATGACGTCATCACAGATCATGTTTAATTTATCCCCACCCCAAACAACTCTATAATATATAAATTATTTTTTTAAACATTTATAACAGCCTAATCATACCAATATACATATTACGGAGCCCCACACATGGCATGCAGAAAAAATTGGTAGGCTAAATTGTGCACACGATTTACTATTTTGTTTGCCTGATTTATAAATTGTGCGCACAATTTACTAATTAGTTTCCCTTGATTTGCTTTCATGCACACGATTTATAACTAGAGAATTTATAAATTGTGCGCACAATTTAGCAAATCGAGGAAATGAAATAGTAATCGTATGCATGTTTAAGTACATCTAGGGAGTGAATCAGTAAATTGTGCACACAATTTATTTATTTTTTTCTTGCATGTCATGTGCGGGGCCCCGTAACATATAGATTGCTGCAAAATAGAATTTTATATGCCAAGCCTGGTAATCCCAGGAGAGTACCTTGACATGTAATTGTACATTTAAATGCAGACAAATAAACACTATGCTAGCTGTTTAAGCTAACCTTACCTAGATGGCGATAATATCTTGTAAGTGACATCATAATGATAATATGGATAATCAGAAACTTACATTCATATAGCCATGAACAAATTTTTTAAAACTTGACTCAGATGGCTTATCTAACCATGCATATAGTCAATTCTTCAGGCACAAAGTGTGTATAAAGGCAAAACCACCTAAAGCAGTTATTTTTTGTTACATTTATTGGACACTATTATATCCATCCTGTAGGCAATCTGTTGTAATTTTTTGTCTCCCGACTCTAATACTGTTATCAAACACTTTTATGAGTATTATAGAGTTAATGTCATTTTCAGCATTACTTCAGCATTTAAAATAAGTGTCTGTTGAACAGTTTTATACTGAGAGATTGTAGATGATATATTGTTTTTTTGTTTGTTTGTTTGTTTGTTTTTCCTCCATAAGCAGTAAACTTAACCCAGACCTATTTTTTCCAGCTACACATTTTTAGATTAGCCTATAAAATCATCTCAACATCTCAGACAAAAGAGAATAGATAACAAGTCCAGCTGCTTGAAAGGGTTCTGGCAATATCATTTCACCTTTCTATTTTCCCCTAAATACAGTCATCTCTCTGCAATTCAGCAGCAATTTTTGGGGTGGACGAAACAGGACACAGCTTTCATTTTCCTTGGATTCTTCTGTCTGCTCTAAGCGGAGGTGCTTCAGTCTTCCCTTCAGAGAGGGTTTCGGAAACTATGCCCTATCTTCAACCCTTCACAACAGCTTCACTTAAATATATCAGATAGATGAATCCAATTGTGCTGAAATGCCTAGCCTCTCACTTTCAATTTGTAGCCAAATACGGTACATGATCCAAATGATGCTAAATATTTAATTCAGGCATTGCTTTTCATTTTAATGAGCATACACGTAATTAAATCTCTCCAGCTAACCTCAATCAAATGATGGATGAGGACGATCACATGACTTGTTCCCAACATCCTTTGAGCAATGATAAAAAGAAGAAAAACAAAGCTGGAGCTTCATCTGCTAAATTACATGTACAATGGCAAGACCTCTTTTGTTATTTTTAGCAATATGATTACGAGTATTGAACAAAAAGCCTACAATGCAAACACGATCAATAAAATCCTGATGTTACACTCAATAAATATATATTTTTTTCTTTATTTTATTTTGATATCCACATAACTAAAATCGATGGGAACACTGTATGAAAAAAAAAAAAACAGTTGATAAAATATAATTTTTGGCATGAACAATATTTTACTGAAAAACAGATAAAAATACTAATTCATTTGCTGTGTAAAAGTACGGGTGGCTGAGCTTCAGTTGTTTATGACATGCTATAGACCCACATCTAAGGTAAAGCTATAGATTAGGCTGTTTTAAGATAACTTTAAAGCAGAGTCTATGACTACAGCAACTGACAGGTCTTTGGTGCAGCTGAAAAACAAATTGCACAAAGAAATAACAAAGTACTATTGCATCTATGCCGCCTCCAACACATGTGTTTTAAATTACTTTTCTAATTCCTGAAGCCCAATTTGCCCTATTTCTGCAATTAAGGACTGTAACTTTAAATGTTCGGATTTGCCACCTATAATTGTTTCATTGTGTGTGCAAACACACATGAAACTCACTGATCAAACCCTCTGACTTTTCACCTTGAGTCTAATAGAAGTAGTTTGGGATCTTTGAAGTATAACCCCATTGACTAGCAAAACAACTGGAGCCTTTATTTGACTCTGAGCTTTGGGAACTGTCACAAATACACACAAATATGCTGATACATAATCAGCTAGTTAGTAGATTAGATGTTCTGTGTGATTCCATTTCTTAAGATAAGCATATTTAGCATTAATGGATTATATGTTAATTCTTGAAATGTTTTCACAACCAGTTAACCTTAACACACATTAAGATATGCTTGATGAAATCCAAGAGCTTTCTGACTCTGCATAGACAGCAACAAAACTACCATGTTCATGGCCCAGAAAGGCAGTAAGTACATTGTTAAAATAGTCCATGTGCCATCAGTGGTTCAACCTTAATTTTATGAAGCTTGTTTGCAAGCATAAGAATGCACACATATGCATCATGGTACTCTCGTGAATGGTGGTGGAGACTGACCCAGAAAAGAAGAAATCGGTAAATTAAGTTGTTATTTTTGTTGTCCTTGCTCACAAATAGTATTATGGGCTTTCGCATCATGTAGTTCTAAGAACTTGCCAGCAGGGTTGTTCCTGGAGAACCAATTTCCCTCTCGGGCCGTTTTCCTGGTTGCATTCGCACCAGCAGCAGGAACTCTGAAGCGACAGACAGCGACATCTTTATTCACTGCATTTACAAACGTCAACAATCGGTCATTGGAAGATGCCGTGATCGGAGCTGTTTTTGTTGTGTGTCGTGGGTTTCATGATAATGGAGATGGAATGAAAATCTGACTAAATCTCCTGTTACATATCATTGAGGCTGAGAAAAAAGAACACAACGCTGCAGACAACAGGTAGATAAATTTAGCTGTTTTCATGGCCTTTTTAAAAATGCCGGGTAACCAATGAATAACATTAAGGTTGAACCACTGATGGCACATGGACTATTTTAGCAATGTCCTTTTCTGTGCCTTGAATGTGGTAGTTCCCTTGCTGTCTATGGAGGGTCAGAGAGCTGACGGATTTCATCAAAAATGAATTTTAAGAATGTAACAATGTAATGTTTAAGAATGTAATAATTTTATTTTTAATAATCAAAAACAAGTGTTGTTTTCTTGTAATGACGTTTAAAAAGTAACAGTTATTCCTCAATAAAATGCCTTGTGGTTGTGAGAGAATAATAATGAAGGCTCCTATTTGTATAAATTGCATATTATGCTTGAAATGGTTCCAGTAAACAACAAATCACAGCTCAGTATTTTTTCCATCTCTCTGTTCAGTTAGAAGAGACACTTGAACATGTTTGTCTCATTGTCTTCTGGGGGAGCGGTTATAGCCAACTAAATCTGATGGGGCGACTGATGCCTCGGGTCAACAGTAACTAGGACGCCTCAGTAATTATTAATTAAGGAATAGAGCTCGCAGTCTTGGGCTCAGCTCAAATGGATGATTTTATGCACAAAGCATGTCCTATATAATCAAAACCAACAAAACGAGTACTGTACATTGTTCACAGAGCAAGAAGAGAAATTGAGAAAATGGGAGATAGAGTGCATTTTTGGAATCCATTTTCGTTCTGAGAAAGGGTGGTGCAAGAATGTGTTAATAATTAACTAGTTGCGGTTTGTTCTTGGGAAATTAAGGTACAACGAGAAATACCGTGATGTCTGGAAAATGCTTATTAAGGAAATCAGCCAGTTTGAGTTTTCAAGCCACCAGTCAGCCCTGGCAGTCTGAATTCACAGCTCAGCCAGGGCTAATAGTGCCAGCGCCACGTCTGGGGAAAAGCAGGCATGAAACGACAGCGCAAACGCTAATGAATCGCGCATCCCTTTCCAGCACGAGGGAGACCATTCACACAATTTCCATTTCACACCAAATACAAGAGAGGATCTTTCATCAGACCTGAAAAGTGACTCATTGTGATGCACTCTACCGTTACAAACTCAAACACGACTGCACTGCTCCACAGTCTGTTAGCCATCGGATTCAAGCAGAGATAACTCTACAATTCATCTGGACCGCTGAAGAGAACTGGGCCAAAATGCAAATCTGATTTCTCTTCACTCTTTCGCACCATTACTTATTTTCTGTTATCCTCAACACCAGAGACAAATTTAATATGTAAAATGGCACAGTCATTAAGTATTAATCTTGTTTTCTTTTTCTGTCTCCATAACATTTGCTGGAAGCTACAATGCTGCCCTGACTCAAAATGAACAACCACTGGTGGGAAAAATTCACAGTTCCCACAACTATGTTTTTGCCTTTTGTTTTTAAGTGTCTTCTAAGAGCAACATCTAATACATTTTTTAAGTTTTCATGTTATGAAAATGTATAGATGTTTGAAGGTAAACTGCCATAAATATGCTACATATTTTCTAGTACATCTCTCTAGTGTTTTATTTCAGTTTGTTTTAGACCTAGGCATGTCAGTATTAATGTGTAATAGGCCTATGCTCTATAAAGATGTACAGTATGAGTTAATTTCATAAGGCTCAGAATATGGAATGTGAAATATGGAATGAGGTAAAAATGCAGCGCTGTGACATTTGAAAGCTATTGATTTGACACTCCAATTTCATGTTGAAATGTGTGTGATAGCTTAATATATGTCTAGTTATGTTCATCGAATGATAAAGTGTCTCACTGATATCGATCTAAAATGCTCTTGGTGACAACACCTCCTCTGTGACAGATAATCTGAACAGTGCCTCAGTCTCTCCTGTGAACTGAGCTGAGAACAGATAAGGACGCTGTGATATCTCATTTAGAGACATGCGCTGAACCTTGACTCCTGAGTTGATTAATCATTTGAGACTGGGGGCAGTAAATGTCACTCAGTAGAAGACACAAATAATCCCACTTTAATATTGCAAAACCAAGTTTGCAATTCTTGATCCTTGGACCACTGCCAGAAGGATTGTTGTAACAGAACAGTTGTTGTAACAGAACAGAATGTGATGGCGTTACTGAATTCCTATAAGCAGACAACCTAAAGCTCATTAAGGTGACGGTGATGTCATTTGAAGGAATAATTAACCCCAAATAAAATTTTGCAGAACATTTACTCACCCTCAGGCCATCCGAATGTAATTTTTTTTTTGTTGTTGTTGTTGTTGCTTCATCCAAGCAGATTTAGATACATTTAGCATTATAAATAAATAAATAAATGTAGCATTATATAACTTGCTCACTAATGGATCCTCTGCAGTGAATGGGTGCCATCAGAATGAGAGTCCAAACAGCTGAGAAAAACATCACAATAATCCACAAGAAATCCACAAATAAATGTAGCATTATATCACTTGCTCACGTGGAAGAAATAGTTGTCTTCTCTGCAAAATAAATAAAATAAAATAAATAAATAAAAACAGTTGTCTTCTCTGAATCAGGAGAGAAATATGTGCAAACTTTGCATTTTCCCATTGACTCTAAATTTGTTCTGATAAAGATATAAGCTCATCTACATCTTCAATGGCCTGAGGGTGAATGGATTTTTAGCAAATTTTAATTTTTGGGTGAACTATTCCTTTAAGGGAGTAGCATGTTTCTATCCATACAAGATAAAGTAAACCATTTTGGAGAAGTAGATTGTGATAATTACTTTATGTAATCTAACAGAATATGTTGCAATTAACATTTTCCAAGATGCGTTCCGTATAATAGAATACATTTTAAAAATAACCCTCCCGACACTGTTCATAATATTTCTTAACAATAAATTTCTAGCAATGCAAGGTCACCCATGCCATAAAAATATTGATTTTTGGCTGATGATCCCATAAGAATCTTCATAGATCTCATTGTGGTTGTGTTATCAACACTGATGCTATTGAGATTCAAAGTCAATCATTGGTTCCTGCCATTTGTCCTACTTCAGTGGTTTTAACAGCAGCGTCTAACGTAACCTCAGTCTCAAATGAGCATCCTTCAGCAATAAGCATCTCCCTCAGAGGACCACAATATACATCACCAGGGGCAGTAGGAGGGGCTAATGGCTGTTTTAGTCATGCTCTGCGGAGCTTCCTCCCTCTGGGGCCACTTTTTAATTTACTCCAACTTTAATTAAAAGGATATTGCCCCCTCCCTGGACCATGCAGATTCAGAACTGCAGAAAAACAGATCAGTGGGATGATCTCCAGGGTGTTAAAGATGACCCAGTTCAAGCTTCTGCTAATGGTAACAACAGGAAGTGAGAGATGCCATCATAGACCTACTATTGCTTTTTAGTTATCTCAGTGATTTATGCCAAACAGAAGCAGCATTTATGGAGAAATTATGCTACATTGGCTTCCCATTTAAAAGCTCTGATTTATGAGGGCCACTCAAGGTCCTTCATCAAATCTTGTTGTTGATTGATGACAATTGGGGCAGTAATTCTTCACCCATCTTCTGTCTGTATTTCTGTATTTCGACGCTTCAACAGAATCGACACAGCAATCTTAGGCAATGATGCTAAAGGTAACAATAATAATATTATATTATATATTTTATTATATTATATTTTGTGCGAAAATAATGAATGTTGTGATGATGTTGTGATCATTTTTTTTGATCTAATTGTTGTAATACTGTATAAGATTTGAAATGATAGCATACATTTAAACTATGCCAAAATGTAAAACTGACGCGCTTCAGTCGGCAGCGCTAAAACCGGCAGTGCATATTAGAGATGGGACAATACATCGATTCATGGATCGATTCTGAGATTTTTTCTGAATGCATCGCATTTCTCTCTGATATCGATTCTGAGCTTAGTTTTTAACAGAAGATTGGCTCTAGGCTATTTTTTAACTGTGCATTCAAATGCTCACCAAGAGCACTTGTGTGTTTTGGCTGAGTAATGTAAGTTTTTTAAATGTACTTCGGGAGCACCTCTGGTTTTATGCTTATATGATCAACAAAAACACAGCCCAGTGTGAACACTCTTGGAATTCGCTTCACACTTTTCAGACTTTATGAATGATTATTTTAGGTTCAAGTGGTGTGTGTGTGAAGAACAGGAAGCAACTTGTTATTATTTTGTTTATTTGTTTTTTTTAATAACCTAATTAAATAAAGCACAGTTATATTATTTTTATTAATTATTTTTACTATTATGTATGTATGTTCATATGTACAGAAAAACGTATATGCACCCCTGCATTTAATTATATTATATTATATTATATTATATTATATTATATTATATTATATTATATTATATTATATTATATTATATATGTTATCTCATGTTAGATTAGATTATACTAGATTAGATATATTAGATTACAATAAATATGCATTAATGTGGCACAGGAATTAAATCCCTGATTTAGTCATTGGACTCTCATAGAGTCTAAACTGCAAACAACACAATGCGACAAATCTAGAACACTGATGTTATGCCCAAAGAAAGATATCTATGCTGCAAGTGTGTGATAAAACTTGTCTCACACAATGTACAAGAGGGCAGAGCCACGTCAGCAGACATATCATTAAAAAGGGTGACAACGTTTTAAATTGCATTGCTCAGTTCCATGCCTTATACACAGAATAAATGGAATCAGACTTGAAAGTTCTAGCCTTTATTTAAAACTTCTTTATAACATTGCTTAATTGACCTCAATAGAAGTGAGCCACTGAATTTTGTTGATGATATACTGCTTATGCAATCTCCCTTGATTTTTTAGAAGTATCATTGCAAATTTGCATTGTCTGATCCTATTCTAAATCTAGCAAACACAAAGTCTCACTAGTGCTGACATGGGAATTCAAACGGCAGTGCAAAAGTACTGCTAAGAGGCACTGCTCCTACACACTGATCAACTGTCAAGTCAAGCATTCCTAAGCCACTGTTGCTAGGTTACACAGAGGACATCTGCACATTTAAATTTTTGCATTGATTCAAACAACCAAAGTTTTGCGGTCTACTGTTGTAATTTTGTATTGTGTTCTACTGATCGTATACACAAATCATCCAATGTATAAAGAGGTCTTGGATGATGAATGTAAAACATTTCTATTTTTTTTCTAAGAAAGTGGTGCCAGACTCAGACAGGCTGTTGGTTTGTATTGTTTTGTTGTTGTTGTTTTCTCAGCCAATATGAGTAGTCAAAGACTTTGTGTTTGTTTTTTATTTATTTTTTTTTTTTATCAAAAGATGACAAAATGTGCTTTATATAACACTCAAGCAAGCTTTCAGCTGTCCAGATTATAAATGTCAACATTTTGCACCACAAACTATAAAGTAAGAAATGACTGGCATGTAACACATTTCATCACTTTAGATTTAACATTCATCTGGCAATAAACTTCTTATTACAATGTCTTACACAACAAACTTGTCTAAACTGAGATGAAAACAAGCGTCAAAAAAAAAAAAAAAATTATATAAAAAATTTCTATTCTATTTAATATTTTAATATTATATTTGTATTTTTTTATATATTGGCACTTTTTTTATATTTTTTTTTTTATATATATATAATGGCACTTTATTAACTGTTTTGTGTGCCATCCATTTGCATAATCAATGTAGATATTTCACCCTTTAAAATATTAAGCTTGTTTTTTGTTTATTTATTTAATTATTATTACTAGGTGTTTTTTTATCACATTGGTGATTGTTTTTATTTGTTTATTTATTTAATTATTTTTTATTTTATTTTCTTATTGCATTGGCACATTTTTATTTATTTATTTAGATTTTATAAAGCTTCAATCTTATGAAATGCAATTTCATGAAATTTTATTGTTTCAGATCTTACCGGAAAGCATGGCAAATATATAGATTTTTTTCTTCTTTTTTTTTTTTTTTCTTTACAGTGTAGTACTCGCAGATGAGCGCCAATAAGTGTAAACAAGATCTAACATGGAGTCACAGCACTTTTCTTCTTCTCAACTATAAATAAATTAACAAATAAATAAATAAACAAACAAACAGCTAGAGGGAAAAATAGCTTATTGATCATCATGCATTGTCTCGTTAATTATGCTGGTGGTGTAGATTTCATCTAATCGATGTTAGGAGATGCATCTTTATTCTTGTGTGTAACTTATTACTGTCTGAGAAATAAAAGGCTGCACCGCAATTAGAGCTCTAAAGCACTCGCCAATCAATAGTCGAGATGTATGTCCAAGACTTTTGGAAGCAAAGCATTGAGAAAGCCACAGTGCATAATTCTCCAGGCTAAAGGCTAATCTGCCTTAGTGCTGAGAAGTCCTTCACTAGATTTTGCTTCAATGGTTGGGGTTAATAACACTCACGACCCAAGCTTTGTCTTTAATGCTTGGTTCGGGAATATCTGTTTAGTTAGACCTACCACTTTTTTTCTGTTATAGATTGGTTGCCAGTCTTTGATTAGATGTTTCTCACTGTTCAAAGCTCACAGCTGAAGTTTATTGGCAAAGTAAAGCCAAGCGCTACAAGACTGAAAATCGTCACCCTGTGCACACTAAAAACAACGTCTCAGGTTACCCATGTAACCATGGTTCCTAGAGAGGGAATGAGATGCTGCATCCTGGTGGACACTTTGGGGAAAGCAGCCAGCATGATCGATGCCTGAAACATGTGTAAAACAACTCCAACTCCCATGACCCGTGACGTCATAGGCGGGTACCCAAAAGTATAAAAGAGCACCTGTTGAATACGTCACCAACTCAGTTGTCTGAGAAGACGTGAAGAGGCAGGCCAAAGGCATGGCAAGGGGACGTCTCATTCCCTCTTGGGGAACCATGGTTCCATGGGTAACCTAAGATGTTCCCCTTTTAGAGACCTCAATGCTGCATCCTGGTGGACACTTTGGGGAACGATATCCAATCACACCATGCCAAGGCACATGCCTGTCCACCTGGTGAGAGAGCACAAAGGAGGTGACAGGCATACACCAAACCTTTCCTCAGAAAAGGGCCAAGCCACTGACACCTCGGGCTGCTCACATAACATGGTAGAAGAGGGAGTCCGATTCAAGATAAGAGGGAACACCCTAACCAAGCTAGGAACATAACCATCCTTAGATAGCTATGCTATGTGAGCAGTAGTAGCCAGAATACCTAAGACCTCTGAAAGGCTGGAAGCCTAGTCTGAAAGATTGCTATCAACAATCCCAGCTAGGACACAGCTATCCACAAATAGCTATATCCAAAGGGTATTATGACAAAGGACCTTCCTAAAGAGCTGCTCAGACGAAGGGGTGACCTATCTACTTAAAACCCTGCAGGGGAGATAGCATTGTCTAAGCCAGGGCACAGGGAGACCGCTACTTAAAAATCCTAAGAAGGGGCGCAGTCACTTAGCTATCCTTAGATAACTGTATACCTAGGAAGGGGCTACCCGACGGTACTAATACTAAAAACCAGGTAAACCTTCCTGAAGCTGCCCAGACCACAAGAGTGGGCTATCTACCTACAACCCTAGTAGGGGTGATAATGTTATCTAGGCGAGGGCTCAAGGAGACAGCTACTTAAAGACCCTAGGAAGAGGAGCAGTCACTGAGCTAGCACATAGATATCCTCAGATAGCTATATGCGTAGAAAGGGCTACCAGAGGGGAACTGAAACTACCTGAACTGAACTGAAGCGACTGAAACTACCCAGACCACAGAGAGTGGGCTGTCTACTTACAACCCAAAGAGGGTAGAGAGCACTGTCTAGGTCAGTGGTTCCCAAACCTGTCCTGGAGGCGCCCCTGCCCGGCACATTTTGTATGTCTCCCTAATCAGACACACCCAATTTAGTTCTTGCAGTCTCTACTAACGAGCTGATGAGTAGAATCAGGTGTGTTAGATAAGGGAGACATACAAAAAGTGCAGGGCAGGGGGGCCTCCAGGACAGGTTTGGGAAGCACTGGTCTAGGTAAAGGCTCAAGGAGACCATTACTTAAAAACCCTAGGCAGGGGAGCAATTACCGAGCTAGCCCATGGCTATCCTCAGATAGCTAGGCTTTAGGAAAGGGGACCACTGAAACTGCCAAGAGCACCAGCACTGGGCTGTCTAATTATAAACCCTATGAGGGTAGACAACACTATCTAGGCAGGGCTCAAGGAGACTGCTACTTAAAATCCCAAGCAGGGGAGCAGTCACGAGCTACCACATAGCTATCCTTAGATAGCTATGCTTCCAGGAAAGGGCAAGTTAACACAAAGATAGCTTCAGGTAGCTGTATTTAAGCAAGCTCATCCTGCCATAACAACTGAAATATAACCACCCTTAGATGGCCATACTAAGGCCATAGTAAATGATTTGCTAAAGAGCGAACACATACAAACCCCATTAGTCCAGATCAAAGCCTGATTCTACTTAAAACCCGAACAGGAGAGACAGCACAGTCTAGGCAATGGCTCAAGGAGGCCACTACTTAAGACCCCACAAGGGGGAGCAGTCTCCAAGCTGGAACACAGCTATCCTCAGATAGCAGATTCCTAAACAAAGACTTCAGCACTCACCTGAGAGAGCTTGTGCCCAAGGGGAACCCAACCCAGTCATAGACGCCAGGCTAGAACATAGCTGCCCTCAGACTGCTATATTTCAAAGCAAAGCAAGCCTGAGCTGGATCATAATCATATGCAGAGGCGACACTCTGAGCAGAGACTGTTCACCTATCATCCGGCTAAACAAAGGAAGGAAAATTCCCCATAACCACTCTAGATTACTGAAACACCCTGGGAGAGAAAGCTTGCAGCTTCTTTCCACAGAGCATTAAGTATATTCAAGCCCAGCGAGGCTCTCCACACACAATAACATGCATGCAGCTGTGGCCTAATGGTTAGAGAATTGGACTTGTAACCAGAACGTTGCAGGTTCGAGTCTCAGTGCTGGCAGGAGTTGTAGGTGGGGGAGGGAGTTAATGAATAGCGCTCTCTTTCACCCTCAATACCATAGGCGGAGTTTCACTTTTGTGCGTGGGGGGGCACCTACCAGCAGACCACGAGCTCAGATTTTTTTATGGGCTACCATATTTCATATATCATACCATCTACATTTAAAATAAGTTTACAATGAACAAGGACTGCTATACAAAGAAAAGCATTGAAAACATATCTTACCTAATGCAGAAGAAGCTCTGAGCTCCCACTTTTGTAAATAGTTCGTCTGCGTCTGATCTTGCAATATTTGAAGAAAAGTGGCGACAGCAAAAACAAAAAACCAAATCCAGTGATATTGAGTACTCCATCCATGGGAACTTGTGATAGTAAAATGTAGAGAAGCCACGATTAACATTTCCAATTAGGCGCTTAGGGAAAGAAGAAAGTATGGGCTGTTTCGGCCCAATAGCTTTCTCCCCGAGGTCAGCGTATCCAGATCCAGATGCGGCAGGTCTATACCTACCCCAACCCTAAACCTACCCTTACAGTAATGCAAATACATTAAATATAGTTGTTTATCATGAGAAAAAGGATGCGATATTGCTGTGCGCATGCGCAGTTAACCCTGGTAGGAAAATCTGACGGGTAGGATAAAATGTCAGGACACCGGCTTTGTTGTTCTCAGATGCGGCCTCGGTTGCTGTGTCAGTAGCAGCAGTGGAATTGATGGTTGAAGTGTCAGAGTTAGAAAACTCCACACTTTTACTAGTGGGTTTATTAAAAAAATGACGAATGTCCATTTTGTTTATTTAGCATGTAGACTAAAGCAAGAACAGAACGAGAAGAGAGTCACTCACGTAACTTAACGCGATACTTTGAAGTCCGCCAAAATGAGCTTCTTTTTCAATATAGTAAATAAAAATAATTAATTCTAAACTTACTCATTATATCCACAAAAATTTTAAGATAGGACAAATAAAATGAGAAAATATGAATTCTGTATTTTTTTTTTTTTCAAAGCACAAGACATTGGCTCTGGTCTGGGGGGGCAGTGCCCCCCTTAGCCCCCCCCAAACTCCGCCCATGCTCAGTACCCATGGCTGAAGTGCCCTTGAGGACTGTGCCCTCGAGCAAGGCACCAAGTTGCTCCCCGGGTGCTGGATATAGCTGCCCACTGCTCTGGGTGTGTGTTCACAGTGTGTTCACTTCTCACTGCTGTGTGTGTGCACTTGGATGGGTTAAATGCAGAGCACCAATTCTGAGTATGGGTTACCATACTTGGCAAATGTCACAACTTTCACTTTCATATTAGAGAGACATGGCTGAGCTGAATATAGCTCTGCCCGCGATCTCGCATGCCCTGAGCTAAAATGACTTGGTGCTCACACTTCATCGTTATAGCAACATGGGCGATAACCACGGCATCAGGCAACCTGATTGTAAAAGGTATGCGGACACCGCAGATCAAAGCAATCACCACGAGCAGAGAAAAACCGAGCCACGGCAATGGCCCGAGACACAAACACTTTGCCCCGCATCCCACGGGAATAGGAACAAGCATGAGCAGAGTGTATCAATGTGACTCATCACAAAGTGTGTGTGGTCACCGAGACGAAGACACAAAGGTTAGAATATGCCGTCAAGTGTTCGAATCCAAACATAGAGGCATACATTCCTCACAGCACTGCTCGACTCACCAGGATGATGTTCACACACATTGACAAACAGAAGCTTTGAAGACAACAAAAGTTATTGACATTCAGCAGGTGCTCTTTTATACTTTTTGGTACGTCAAGGGCCACGTGGACCAACAGAATTGGAGTTGTTTTATACATGCTTCAGGCACTGGTCATTCTGGCTGTATTCCCCAAAATGTCCACCAGGACACATCGTTGAGTTCCCTAGAATGGGAACTCTTGGTTTCTGTTTTCTGTCGGGTTGGTGTGTACACAACATAACTGAATCAAGTGCCATACAAGATCTTCCTCCCCTCTGACTAAAGCTTTGATCCCTAAACAAATGCACATAAACACACACATAACAAGGGGAGAGTTTATTTTTGACAACATGCTACAACATAGAAGGAAGGGCTAATCATTGTTTTTACACTGATTTACGTAGAACAGGAAAAACTAAAAGTTTGTAGCTTTTTTATTTTTATTTTTTATGTTTAATTAATAATTATCATTATTCAAAATTTTATTTAGAACTGGTTTGAAAACTATGTATTTGAACTGGATTCATACGTTTCATTCAAGATTTCAAATAGGTTTCAAACGAGATTTCAAGCAGATTCCATACCAAATTTCAATATGATTCCAAATTAGATATCAAACAGCTTTCTAGCAGGATTTGAATATAGTTCATATGAGATTTTAAACAGGTTCCACAACAAAGTTCTAAAAAAAAAAAAAAAAAAAAAGTTTCAACAAAATTTAAAGCCTGTTTTAAACCAGATTTTAAACTAGATTCATACTAAATTTTAAACCAGTTTCAAACAAGATTTCAAACATGTTTCAAACTGGAATTGAACTCTTTATATGAGATATCAAACAGGTTACAAACCAGATTTCAAACAGGTTTTAAACCAGATTTCAAACCTGTTCCACTAGATTTTAAAAAAGTTTCAAGTCAGATTTCAAACTGAATTCAAACACAGTTCATATGAGATTTCAAACAGGTTTGAAACTAGATTTGTTAAATAGGTTTCATACCAAAATTATAAGCTAGGTTCGAAGCCAGATTTCAAAAACATTTCAACCCAGATTTTAACTAGTTTCAAATGTATTTTATACTAAATTTAAAATCAGGTATAAATCCTTTTGTAGTGTCTGTAACTAGTTACTGCAAACTAGATTTCAAAATGGTTACAAATGTATTTTAAAATCTTCGGTAGTATCTGTGAATAATTGAAGTGTTTGACAAGCTTGAGCCTTGTAGTGTGCATGTATTTAAGAGTGTTCTTAAAATTGTTGGTTATGAAATTTGCTTTTTCTTTATCCCCATCACTATTCATATTGCAATGTACGATGCAACTTAAAACATATATTATTTTACTTTTTATGCAAAGATATATAGTATCACAGAAGTGACAGTGCAGTTGCAATACAATAGCAGAATAGGCTGTGACAAATTGTGTTTGTGTGTCTAGTCTCTGAGGACTTCTGTTATTATCTTGTCCATCACAGAGCATATCAGGCTGTGCTGGTTGGTGGACATGTTCTTTTATATCTGTTTCAGTTTTTACAGGCAGATGAAGTGTCCATAAATCATTAAGTGTCCTGCAGCAAGACTGAGATTATGTTTAGCTTAATACCAAAGTTATAAATCAACACTGCTGACTGGACCAGGCAACACTTTTTTGTCTTGCTCTATCTATTATTTTTGGACATTGATGGATGTCTGTATTTTATAGAGATACAAAGTAATGGGCCCTGACAAGATAATATGTAACAAGTAGACAGAAACATGTCACACTGACAATAAATAAGCATGGTACAAAATTAGACCAAACTTAGAACAAAAACATACATGTAACAGTTGCAAGGTATTTCAGCACAAAACCTGCATATTAAATCACAGAGCACCTGCAAACCAGGTGAGACTGCACTGAAATTGTGTTGTGCCATGATTATTTATGCAAATTAAACCATTCTCTGTCTTTTTATGTAAATTAGGCTTATTACTGATTACGCCTCAAAAGTTAGTTGGTGCAATTAACATTTCAGAATTGTAAGCATATATATATATATATATATATATATATATATATATATATATATATACATATATACCCATATATATATATATAAAAATTAATACACATTAATAATAAAAGTAATAAAAATAAAAAAAAAAACACACACACAACTCACTCCAGTGCTTCGCACAGGTTTGAAAAATACTTGCGGTGGTAGCCGGGTGGAAAATCCTCCTATTATCCACCACAAAAATGGTCTACTACATGTGACAAATAGCAAATAATGTGTATTTTTTAACAATATTTTAATTTATTGAAATTCATTTTAATTAGATACTAATATTATGCATTATTATATGCATTGTATATTATGCAAAATTACAGCATTTAAATGGTACACTTCTCCTTACTTTGTCATATAGTGTCTCTCTCAGGGAATGGGACACAGATTTTACTGATACTAGTAAAATCTATATATTTATTAATATATGTCTAATAATGTTATTTATTTTTTTATTTTTTTATTTTTATTTTTTCCTGTGGGGAAGCATCCCAGCCAGAAACAACAATAGTTTACTATGAATGAAATGGAAATTAAATTAAATACAATTAATTGTGTAACCAAATACCAATAACGCCCAGAAAAAAATAATAAATAAATAATAATAATAATAATAATAATAATAATAAAAACGTAACATTTGAATTTTAATCATAAAACAAGCCCGAAATACACTGGGATTCTTATTTTGAAATGTCTATACTATTGTGGGCTGATCCTTCAGATGAGAGAGAAAATTCTCATTCTCATTCTTACAACTGTCTAAAACATATTATGTAAAGGTCATAAATTAAACATTGTCATAATTCATCAACCCAAGTTCATAAGCAATCGCTTGGCATAAATGTGCACTATTCATTGATTGAGAATCACTTTGAAGAAGTCTGAAGTGCATGAAATCATTAATGAAATCATTTTGAAGTTTAATAATCGATAGGCTGTATCTCGATTTATGTTTTTTCATCCCCAAAATATAAGACGACTTAAAATTATCAAGATGTTTGTTTTACCACATCATCTATTGAAGACTTTTCATGACAGTAAATTTAAGAAAACTCACCTGAAGGGTTTTTGCTTTATTCGTACACGTGCTCCTTAAATACATTTTACAGTTCGCGCATATCTATTTTTATTTGCAACTCAAGTGCTTGCGCTGACAAGCCCTGTCTTTGTCTATGAAATATCTGCCACGTCTCTGCAGTGCACGTGGGAAGGTCAGCGGGAGTAAACAGTTCTCGCGCACACAGAATGAGCAGATACGAATCGTGTAGGGCGAGGGGAGATTTCCCACTAGTTAATCGATCACGGATGGTTTCTGTTACATGTATGAACTGTTTTGGTTTAGTTTATGGCTCCGTTATCCTGCCTAGTTAGTTTCCATGGTTTTTGATTAATTAGCTCCACACCTGTTTCTGTTCTTCTTGATTACATTCTCTGTTTATAAGTCCTGTGTTCTTCCCTGATTCCTTGGTCTGCTATCATTTGGATTTGTGTTTGGTTGTGCCCATTCCCTTCTGTGGATTATTAAAATAACTCTTTGTTTATACCCCTTCGTTGTGCGCTTTGTTTTGCACACCACACATGTAACAAAATAGCAGACCCACAAAGTGAGTTAGATTAGCAGTGTTTTTCTTTCTTTCTTGTTTTGTTTTTCCCCTCTTCCAGAATGGCAATCCCAGCAGTCCTACTCCTGTGCCTGGAGCAACAGGACAATTCGCTGGAGGACCATACCAGGGACTTTTTCGATCTGGCGTGCCTTTTGGACTTCCCTGACCCCTCGCTCTGTATATTGTGTCACACCAGCCTGAGTGAGCGGTGTAAGGCACGTCTGCCAGTGAACGGTCCCAAAGAGGATTTCGCTGCTTTCGTGGAGTGGGTGCTTGAGAATAACGGATCACCATTCACTGTCTGCCCCGCTGAGGAGGATATCTCCAGCCCCACTCCCAAACCAGAGACTAGCCAGCCGGCATCCTGCTTCATGGAGCCAATGCCTCAGCCCACTGCAGACGGAGAGCCTGAGCCCACCGCAACTGAGCTGATCATCACCATGGAGCCTGAGCCTCTAGCATCATCTGACCAAGTGCGTAAACTGGCAATATCATCCATTCCCGAGGGAGTTTTGGTGGAGATCAAGGGCTTGGAGGGAAGCCCCACCCAGACTCCCGCCGCTGAGGGTGAGCTGCAACTGGTCATTGGACTATATGATGAGGAACTAATGGACTGTTTTAAAATGGATCTAATAGAGTGGTTTAGGGAGGCATTACCCAGTTCTCCTGTCTCTCCGCTGGTTCCATGCAACCTTGGATCTCCTGCGTCTCTGCTGGTTCCACACAGCCTTAAATCTTCTGCGTCTCCGCTGGTTCCACCCAGCCCTGAAACTCCTGCGTCTCCACTGGTTCCGCCCAGTTCATGTCCTCCTGTGTTCCCAACCAGCCTCCCACTCCCTCCTCCACTGTACCAGCCAGCCAGTCCATCAGCCCAGTCTCTGCTTTCTCAGAAAAGCCCCTCTGCTCACCCTCAGCACACCATGTCCGGTGGGTCGGTTGTGCTTCGGGACTTCCTGTCACCAGTTACCTCGGGGTTGTAGGATCCCCTGTCTCCGCCTCCAGCTTTCGAGACCAGGACTCCACCTCGGCCCTCCGACCCATTTGTTTTGCACACCACACATGTACCAGTTTCATTATATTTGGTCACTACATTGGGCGGATAAAAAAAAAAGTATGAGGATAAAAATAATAAAATGTTTCTCCATATACTTGGGTGGCCATTAATATACCCGGGTGGCCCGCCCAAGTAAAGTCTATGTGTGGGAAGCACTGCACTCATTGGCCACTTTGTTAGTACTGGGTTGGACCCTCTTTTGCCTTCAGAACTGCCTTAATTCTTTGTGGCATAGATTCAAAAAGGTGTTGGAAAAATTCCTCAGAGATTTTGGTCCATATTGACATGATAGCATCATGAAGTTGCTGCAGATTTGTCAGCTGCACATCCATGATGTGAAACTCCTGTTCCACCACATCCCAAAGGACTGGATTGAGATCTGGTGGCTGTGGAGGCCATTTGAGTAAAGTGAACTCATAGTCATGTTCAAAAAACCACTCTGAGATGATTTGAGCTTTGTGACATGGTGCATTATCCTGCTGGATGTAGCCATCAGAAGACGGGTACACTGTAGTCATAAAGGGATGGACATGGTCAGCTACAATAGATAGGCTGTGGCGTTTAAACTATGCTCAATTGGTACTAAGTGGCCCAAAGTTTGCCAAGAAAATATCCCCCACACCATTACACCACCAGCAGCCTGAACTGTTGAGACAAGGCAAGATGGATCCATGCTTTCATGTTCTTTACGCCAAATTCTGACCCTACCATCTGAATGTTGCAGCAGAAATTGAGACTCAACTGACCAGGCAACGTTTTTCCAATCTTCTATTGTCCAATTTTGGTGAGCTTGTGCAATTTTTTTAGATTAGATTAGATTTAACTTTATTGTCATTGCACATGTAAGGTACAAGGCATCGGAATGCAGTTAGCATCTAACCAGAAGTGCAATAAACAGTAAGTACAGGATATACAGTGTCTACAATATGTTACAAATGTACAATAAATTTAAAGATAAGGGAGTACTATGGACATAATTTACGGAGGGCAAAATTCATTAAGGAGACAGCTGTAGGGAAAAAGCTGTTCCTGAGTCTGCTGGTCCTTGTCCACAGGCACCTGAAGTGCCTCCCGGAGGGCAAGAGGTTAAACAGTCTATGGTCAGGATGAGAGGAGTCCTTAAGAATGCTGCAAGCTTGACATAGACAGCATTTTCTCTGGATGTCCTCAATAGCAGGCAGTTCCCATACCACCACCCTCTGCACTGTGAGGTAGCAGTTCCCATACCAGACTGGTCATAGACTGTGATACATCTGGTCATGATGTTCTTGACTGTACACCGGTAAAAGTTCACCAGGATGGCTGAAGACAGCTGGTTCTTCTTCAGTGTCCTAAGAAGAAGAGGTGCTGGTGAGCCTTCTTGACCAGGCTGGAGGTGTTTGTGGTCCAGGACAGGTTCTCCGAGATGGTGGTTCCCAGGAACTTGAAGCTGGAGACACATTCAACAACCATCCCGTTAATGTGGATGGGGTCATGCATGCTTCCTTTCTTCTTCCTGAAGTCCACAATGAGCTCCTTTGTCATGCTGGTGTTAAGGAGCAGGTTGTTGTCATCGCACCATGCGGCCAGATGCTGTACCTCCTCCCTGTAGGCAGTCTCATCATTGTCTCTGATGAGTCCAGTCACCATGGTGTCATCTGCAAACTTAATGACAGAGTTGGATCCATGCACAGGCTTGCAGTCGTGGGTGTAGAGGGAGTAGAGGAATGAGCTCAGCACACAGCCCTGTGGTACGTCGGTGTTGAGTTTGATTGTGGTGGAGCAGGTATAGCCTGACCTAACATGCTGAGGTCTGTTGGTCAGAATGTCGATAATCTAGTTGCAGAGGGAGGTGTTAATGTCCAGGTCTCCAAGTTGTGTGGTCAGTTTGGAGGGAATGACAGTGTTAAATGCTGAGCTTAAGTCAACAAACAACAGCCGTACATATGTGTTGTTATTGTCCAAGTGTGTGAGTACAGAGTGCAGCACTGTGCATACTGCATCCTCTGTGCTCCTATTGCTATGGTAGGCAAATTGGTGTGGGTCCAGTGTGGGTGGGAGGCAGTCCTTGAGGTGTGTTAGGACCAGTCGTTCAAAGCACTTTATAACAATAGGTGTGACTGCTACTGGGCGGTAGTCATTCCGGCACATCAGGGAGGAGTGTTTCGGCACTGGCACAATGGATGTGGACTTAAAGCATGTTGGCACAGTTGCTTGGGTGAGGGACAGGTTGGAAATGTCTGTGAAGACCCCTGCAAGCTAAGCACACGTCCAGGAAGGCTCCATCAATGTTTGTGTAAACATGATCCAAAGTTTTGTCTCCTCTAGTGTGGCAGGAAACATGTTGATGGAATTTGGGGAGCACTGTCTTTAATTTGGAGTGATTAAAATCACCCACGACAATAAATGCAGCCTCCGGGTGAGCAGTCTGTTGTTTACTAATGGATGCATGCAGTTCATTCATAGCAAGCTTGGCATTAGCATCTGGTGGAATATAGGCTGCAGTTATAATGGTGGAAGTGAACTCTCGTGGCAGATAAAAAGGTCTACACTTAACCATGAGAAGCTCTAGGTTAGCTGAGCAGTGTCTCCCAACAATGACAGTGTTCGTACACCAAGCTTTGTTAACATAAATGCACAATCTGCCGTCTTTTGTCTTGCCGGAGTCATCTGCTGTCCTATCTGCCCGGAGCATGTAGCATGGGATAGTTTAAAAAACCCAGTACATGCATCTATATCAAGGATAAAATATGATATTCATGTATTTTATAAAACCAAGTAAAGGAAAACCAAGCCATGTCTGAAAATCTCTCAGGAACTCGTTAAAGAATGTTGAAAGCTTTTTCCACACTCTTTTCCATCCTGAAATGTTCCTCTACCTTAACATTACATATGTATGATACTGTGAAGATGTGAAATATGTTTGTGTTTTTAATGACAGTTGGCTTATAATTTAGTGAGGTAATTTGGCCTTCACATACTGTATGTACACTTCAAGTCTCCACATGAGGGTGAAGAAAATACCTCTACCGCTCAACAAAATAAGCACAGTGATGTTGTTTTGAATTGAGGCTTGGGTTAATGGGCATTTAGATTCAGCTTGTTTGTGCCAATCAGACTGTGGTGACCCACAATCTTCTCTCATTTCAGTGCGTGCGGTGACCACAAAACGACAAACTGGATGAACAAAAGCCATTACAAAACAAGTAGCAAATTAGTAGCTCCACCAAGAAGCCCCTTGGAATGGTTTATATTTTTAATCAACTGCACACCAGTTTCTTTTTTTAGTACTATTCATTTAGTTTATATACTTTCTAAATGAGGAAATGTGAGTTAGTATATTCCAAACAAAGACTAATTAATTTGTGATTTAAAAAGTTGTGTTTTCAGTTCTCACAGCTTCAGTTCTTGCTCCACTAATGTTATATTCTATACCTATTTTTATAATATATCTCCTGTTTTTTGCCATGGAACAATTGTAATGTTAGGGAATAGTGTTACAAAGACGACAACAGAATTTAGCTGTGTCTAGATTTTTTAGGCTTGGGTAAAGGTGTAGTTGCTCAGCAGGGGATCTTTTGATGTTTCCCAGTATGCCCTTGAGCAAGGTACACAAGCCCGTTTCTCAAGTGGCATAATGGTTGGCAGCGCCACATGCATGGTTAATAAAAAGAATCCTGATGTAAACCTGATTACAACAGGCTATTAGCAAGCACACATATTTTGTTATAAATCTGCAGGCCTGCTTAACTTTTAACAGATGAACACTGTGTACTTCAGTTTAGCTGAGCAAAACAGAACAAACATCATGAATCTGTAAAATGATGCATTAAGGAATGAAATGCATTAAGACCTCAGTCTGAATAGAGGTATGCTTTAGGGTATTTCATAGTGGAGCCAAATTCCAAAAAGACTGTCCCAAAAGAAGACAAAATCCATGCTTCGTCAGATCCACACTTTGATGTAATTTGCACAAAGTTCCCCTTTAATCAACTCTTCACTAACAGCTACTCCACCATTTAGTACTCAATACACACAGGCAGTTATTTACCAAAGCCGCACCTGTGTAAAAACACAGACTTGATAGCTTGCACAAAAATTACCCAAGATGAACTGCTAATGTAGTCTACTGAGGATTATATCTTTCAGATTTGCAAAATAGGGCTTGGGTCAGTTTTTGCAGATTTTCTTTAATGAATAGTAAGTAGTGGTGTCTTAGTGAATGCAGACATAACACAACAACTAAACGTGGTTTGTTATATTTAAATTCATTACTTTTTGTTTGTTTTTTGAATTGGTAGCAAATTGGTATGAATTTGTACAATCTACTTGATAATTTGTTGTAAGATCCGCTTACGCCCCAAGGAGAATTAAGTTTAAGGGTGGACTTTCATGTTTAGTTATTAAAACTAAACTAAACTAAATAAAATACAGATTGTACAGACTGATACAAAATCGCCAGCTAGTAAAATGTTTTTCATAAGATTGTATTCAGAAAACACTATTGACAGTGTATATGGTGATATTATATACCATAAAAAGTTATGATGTTTATGATATACATTACTAGACAGAAGTTTGGAATTATTATTTTTTTTTTTTTATTATTTATTTTTTTTTTATTTTTTTTTTTATTTTTTTGAGTTTTATTTTATTTTCTATTGTTGTGTTTTTTTTTAAAAAGCAAATACTGAAATGAAGGTTTATTACAAAAGTTTGTTTGTGTGTTTTAGTAAATTTATGTCACATAATCTTTCAGAAATCATACTAATATGTTGATTTGGTGCTCACTTATTATTATAAAAATGGTTCTCATTAGTATCAATGTTGAAAACAGTTCCCTTTCAGCCGGTCACTCCGAGTCAGGTCGGTGACCAACGAATTGGGATCTTGCTTAGAGAGACCAATCCACTTTGAGTGTAAACTAAGCAAGCCAATGCACATTGGCATGCGATGATTGTATCCAGCTGCCGCGGATCGCAGCGCGAGTATAAATAGGCAGCAGGTGCAACGCATACTCAGCTTTTTGCTTCGGAGCCGAGCGATCACAACATTTTGCTCCTGACTATTGAGAGAAGAAGACTGAACGAGTTTTTCTTTTGACTATTGAGAGCTCTTGGGTGTTGGTCAGGCTGTACACCCCGTTTGTGTTGCAGGCGACCATCTCCCCTTAGCTTCAGGTGGTAAAAGAGCTTTTTTCCCGTGTCCAGTCTTTTTAAAGGTTGCATCACAATCACGGCTTTGTAAAGATTATCCTGCCCCGTTTACAATGGGGCTGGATGCGGTCATTACCTGGCACCGTGATGTCACCTCACTGCCTATCACGCTCGATCTGCATTATGTTTCATTCGTCCTATCTGCAGGGCCAGGCTCCAGGTGCGGAGCTCCGTTGCCTCTGCCTCTTCTGGTGGTGCTGCAGCCAAGTGGTCTCGGTTCTCGTCCTGGCTGCAGCCAGGTGAGGACTACTTCAGGTGGTGGCACAAGTGGTCTGAAGGTTACAGTGGTGGCAAACTCTCCAGGAAACCAACCCTCAAAGGGTCTGTAGTTTGTTTTGCCCTCCACAAGGAGCGTACCAGCAGTATCCTCCCTCCTGACGACTGGATGTCGACTGCTACATCGGAGGATGGAACCGAGCTTTTTGGAAAGGAAAATTTGGCTGCTCTGCTGCTCTCCAGGTGGCAGCAATGTCTGAGTCGTATCCAGAAATGATGGCTATGGTTTCTTAGGCCGCCGAGAGGATAGGGCTCGAATGGAGACCTCCACTATGTCCCGAGCCCTAAGGTTGGACAAGTGGTTTCTCAGGAAAGCTTGCACTGGTTCTCAGCACCCTGCCCCAGTGCCTTTCTTACTGGAGGTGCATGGGGAAGTTACCTGGTCGTGGATGGCACTTTTTACTTCCAGAATTCGACCAGCTAGATCCTCGTTCCCCTTCACCACCCTCAATGGTGGTTCAGCTAGGAGGTACGGGGGTCCCCCCAGTGGAGTGCTCAGTTGAGATGCAGTTGTGTCCTAAACCGCCTCCACCTGGCAAGGCAAACTGTACCTCCCCTTCCGGGCCTGTAGGTACTTGTCTGGTCTGTCTGGTGATGCCTATGCGGCCTGTGTAGAAGCTGCCTCTGCCTTGCGCTTTAGCATTACTGCAGGTTCTTCAGGCTAAAAGCACTGAGGGACCTGCAATAGGGTGCTAACGATCCGGAAGTTCTGAAAGAGTTTCGAACTGCAACTGACTTCACGTTCCGAGTGACGAAGGTCACCGTGAGTTCTCTGGGTTGTGCGATGTCCACACTTGTGGTCCAGAAGCATCACCACTGGCTGTGTCTGGTCAACTTGAGGAATGCCGTCAAAGTTTAGTCAGGAACAGACTGAGGCCATCCAACATGTCCTGCTCCAGAGAGCAGCTGCTGCATCCACCCATCTGCCAGCTGCAGCACCCCAGCCTGCTCGTCGCAGAGGGTGGCCCCCTGTGTCTGCCTCCACTCCCACATCGCATCCGCAGCAGCCTTCAGAAGCAGCGCCGTGGAGCTGGGCATCGGCAAGCCGCCCCGCCCATCCAGGCCCCTGTCAAACCTGGTGTAGAGCGGAAGAGCAAGAGGACGGGTGACCCAGAGAGAGAGGGAACTGCTCTTCAGGAGATGGTGAATGCACCACTCCCTCCCCCGGAAGAGGGCTGGGTGGAGAACCTTTTGTTTCCAAAAATTTTTGACAAGAGTGGTTTTCTTTGTTTCTGGGTCTCAAGAGGTCACGGAGAGTTGCAGACAGACCACACTCATTCTCCTCTCTCCAGCAGGCAGCAGTGGGCAGTTCAAGAGCATGCCGAAACGTAGAACCAGATATGCGTTGCACCGCACACTCAAATCCCTCTTCAGTCCACCCACGAGCCAGGGCCCTGTGTTCCACCTCGCTGCCCCACCATGGGTACGTCGGTGGTCTGGCTGGTTCTTCTTGGTCTCTGGGTGCCTGGTAGCACTACCCAGCCCGTCTCGCTGGCTCCTGCGGACCATCTGACTTGGCGATTGCTATTCAGTTTGCCCGGCATCCTCCCAAGTTCATGGGCATCCGCTTCACTTCAGTGAAGGCTGCAGATGCCCCTGTCTTGCATGCAGAGATTGCAGTCCTACTGGCAAAGGATGTGATAGAGTTGGATGAGCGAATGAAGGACAATCATATCAGTACAAGATCCTGCTCTTCAGGCTGTCCCTGTCACCCCGTGGCAGAGGCAGCCCTTGTTCCCCTGAGAGAGCAGGGCATTCGCATTCTCAACTACCTTGGTGACTGTCTCATATAAGCTTAGTCTCAGGATCAGTTGTGCTAACACAGGGACTTGGTGCTCTTGCACCTCAGCCGGTTGGGCCTTCGGGTCAACTGGGAAAATAGCAAACCCTCCCTGATGCAGAGGATCTCTTTTCTTGGTATGGAATTGGATTCAGTCGATCAGACAGCACGCCTCACGCAGGAATGTGCTCAGTCCATGTTGAACTGCCTGAATTTGTTCAAGAGCAGAATGGCAGTCCCACTAAAACAATTTCAGAGGCTGCTGGGGCATATGGCAGCTGTAGCAGCACTTACGCCGCTAAGGCTGCTTAATGTGAGACCGCTTCAATACTGGTTCCATGGCCGAGTCCCAAGGTGGATGTGGCAACGTGGCACTCAACCGGTCCAAGTCATACCGGCCTGCCGCCAAACCTTCACCCTGTGGTCAGACTGCATTTATCCAGGCAGGAGTTCCCAGGAGTGGAACTGGTCTCCAGGCATGCTGTGGTTTACAGGGATGCCTCTATCACTGGCTGGGGGGCCATGTACGATGGGAATGCAGTGTCGGGGGTTTGGACGGGCCCCTAACTGCACTGGCACATCAACTGCTTAGAGCTGTTAGCAGTACGCCTTGCCTTAATTTGTGTTCTGAAGATGAACGAAGATCTTACGGGTTTTTAAACGACACAAGGGTGAATAATTAATGACAAAATGTTCATATTTGGGTGAACTAACCCTTTAAGTTACATTATAAATGTGTTTATCCTCACTTTCAACATTGGTAATAATAATGAAACTGTAACAGAATTAAAACGGGAGTAATAGCTGCTTTGCATAATAGGAATATATTTTATTTTTATATAATCATATTTCACAATATTGCTGTTTTTACTGTATTTTTAAACATTTATCACATCAAAAGCATAAAAATATTGTGTCCAACATAATTTCATGTATGGCATTTTTTTTTTTTCATAATAATTCAACCACAATACACAATATGCGAACGCTAATTTGTTACTTCTTTCTCTTCCAAATACAGCATAAGCTGTGAAACGCACACTTACTTCAGTGGTAAACGGTGAATGTTATAATATACACAGAGGAGCCGACATGAGCAGAGGTGTCAGTGACAGGAGAGAGAAATGGCGGGCAACAGAAAGAGGGCAGTGAGAGGAGCAGCTCATGGCAGCTCTGATGGATGGGGCTTGTTAGGAGGCCCAACTGTTAGCTAAGTGACAATGACAGCTGGAAAAGGCCTCCATTACCACTTTTAAGATGTGGCTAAAATCCCCATCAACCCATAGAAGCAGATGTCGATAACCCAGGGCGAGAGTTCTGTCAGCGGTGACAGCAACACATTTTCATCAAGCTAACAGAGCCACACGGCAGATGCTAATGTAGCACAGAGGAAACACTGTAATGCACTATAGCTTTTAGGAGGTTGGGAAAGGACGTAGGTTGTGCTTTGCAGAAAAAAACATACAGACCCTTCAGCAATCCATATGTTTGGTGGTCTTTCATGTTCGCCAACGGCATGAAAGATGATGTCACTCAACTGAAGGATGTCTTGAAATGTGAAAGAGTGTAAATAATTACTTTTTGAAGGCTGCTGTGGTAATTTACGTGCTGCTGTATTGGTTGACTCTAATAAAACTAGAACTGCAAGCTGTGGGTTCAGAGGTCAAGTGCTTTGTGTGAAAAAAAAAAAAAAAAAAACGCTGTAACATGATGGTGAGGAAGTTGTTATCCTTCTATATTTCACTTCAGAAATTATGTGGGTTTCTGTTTACCATTAAATTCAATTCACATACTGTTGTGGTTACAAGGCCACAGCTGTACTCACTGAGCTACCTTCTGAGAAAATGATATATAATATATATGTATAATGATATAAAATCATATATCTTTTTACATGCTACTACTTCTATTTTAAATATTATAGCAATAGTTGGTGCTTAAAAATTCCTTAAAAATGGACTTCCGTCACAGTTTTCCATAGCTTTTTTTGTCAGTTGTCAGTGTTAAATCTTTAAGCATACAAACAAATTTCCTTTCTAAAAGGATAACCAGGATCTTCATGAATGGATGAATGGATAGAAATACATGGATGGATGGATGGATGGAAAGATGGATGGATAGTGAATAAACAGATGATAGATGGATGGGTGGGTGGATGGATAGAAAATAGACAGATGATGGATGGAAAATGAATAAATGGATAGACAATGGATGAATGGATAGAAAATAGACAGATGATGGGTGGATGGATGGATGTAAATGGATAGATGGATAGACAGTAGACGGATGGATAGATATATGAATGGATGAATGGGTGGATGAAAAAAATGATAAAAAGATGGATAAACAATTGTTGAATGGGTGGATGGAAATTGGATGGATGGATGGATGTATAGGCAATAGATTAAATGATAGATAGATTTTTAGATTAGATTCAACTTTATTGTCATTGCACATGTGGGTACAAGGCAACAGAATGCAGTAACAAGGCAACGAAATGCAGTAATGGGATGAATGGGTGGATGAAACATTTGTAACCCTGGACCACAAAACCATTCTTAACTCACTGGGGTATATTTGTAGCAATGGCCAAAAATACATTTTATGGGTCAAAATTATTGATTTGTCTTTTATGCCAAAAATCATCAGGATATTAAGTAAAGATCATGTTCCATGAAGATATTTTGTAAATTTCCTACCGTGAATATATATATATATATACACAGGTCCTTCTCAAAAAATTAGCATATTGTGAAAAAGTTCATTATTTTCCATAATGTAATGATAAAAATTAAACTTTCATATATTTTAGATTCATTGCACACCAACTGAAATATTACAGGTCTTTTATTGTTTTAATACTGATGATTTTGGCATACAGCTCATGAAAACCCAAAATTCCTATCTCAAAAAATTAGCATATTTCATTCAACCAATAAAAGAAAAGTGTTTTTAATACAAAAAAAGTCAACCTTCAAATAATTATGTTCAGTTATGCACTCAATACTTGGTCGGGAATCCTTTTGCAGAAATTACTGCTTCAATGCGGCGTGGCATGGAGGCAATCAGCCTGTGTGGCACTGCTGAGGTGTTATGGAGGCCCAGGATGCTTCGATAGCGGCCTTAAGCTCATCCAGAGTGTTGGGTCTTGCGTCTCTCAACTTTCTCTTCACAATATCCCACAGATTCTCTATGGGGTTCAGGTCAGGAGAGTTGGCAGGCCAATTGAGCACAGTAATACCATGGAAAACCATTTACCAGTGGTTTTGGCACTGTGAGCAGGTGCCAGGTCGTGCTGAAAAACGAAATCTTCATCTCCATAAAGCTTTTCAGCAGATGGAAGCATGAAGTGCTCCAAAATCTCCTGATAGCTAGCTGCATTGACCCTGCCCTTGATAAAACACAGTGGACCAACACCAGCAGCTGACATGGCACCCCAGACCATCACTGACTGTGGGTACTTGACACTGGACTTCAGGCATTTTGGCATTTCCTTCTCCCCAGTCTTCCTCCAGACTCTGGCACCTTGATTTCCGAATGACATGCAAAATTTGCTTTCATCCGAAAAAAAAGTACTTTGGACCACTGAGCAACAGTCCAGTGCTGCTTCTCTGTAGCCCAGGTCAGGCGCTTCTGCTGCTGTTTCTGGTTCAAAAGCACACGCCTGTGCACGGTGGCTCTGGATGTTTCTACTCCAGACTCAGTCCACTGCTTCCGCAGGTCCCCCAAGGTCTGGAATCGGTCTTTCTCCACAGTCTTCCTCAGGGTCCCGTCACCTCTTCTCGTTGTGCAGCGTTTTTTGCCACACTTTTTCCTTCCCACAGACTTCCCACTGAGGTGCCTTGATACAGCAGTCTGGGAAGAGCCTATTTGTTTTGAAATTTCTTTCTGTGTCTTACCCTCTCGCTTGAGGGTGTCAATGATGGCCTTCTGGACAGCAGTCAGGTCGGCAGTCTTACCCATGATTGCGGTTTTGAGTAATGAACCAGGCTGGGAGGTTTTAAAAGCCTCAGGAATTTTTTGCAGGTGTTTAGAGTTAATTAGATGATTCAGATGATTAGGTAAATAGCTCGTTTAGAGAACCTTTTCATGATATTCTAATTTTTTGAGATAGGAATTTTGGGTTTTCATGAGCTGTATGCCAAAATCATCAGTATTAAAACAATAAAAGACCTGAAATATTTCAGTTGGTGTGCAATGAATCTAAAATATATGAAAGTTTAATTTTTATCATTACATTATGGAAAATAATGAACTTTTTCACAATATGCTAATTTTTTGAGAAGGACCTGTATATATATATATATATAAATTGATTAGTAATATACATTGCTAAGAACTTAATTTGGACAACTTTAAAGATGATTTTCTCAATATTTTGATTTTTTTTGCACCCTCAGATTCCAGATTTTCAAATAGCTGTGTCTCAGCCAAATATTGTCCTATCCTAACAAACCATACATCAATGGAAATATTAAAATGATGTATAAATCTCCAGAAAATTTAAAAAAAAAAAGACCCTTATGACTGGTCTTGTGGAGCAGGGTCACATATGAACACATTAAACAAATTAATCAAAACTACTTAATATAAAAAATGTAATATTTACCATTTGAACTGCTTTATACAAAATGGTGTTCAAAGCTTACAAACACACACAGACACAGAGACACTTAAACACACACACACACACACACACACAGACACAGACACAGACACACACACACGTATATATTAATTGCTTACATACGTATGTAATGACAATTATTTTTTTTTTTTCAATTCACGAATTCACAGAAATTGTTATGCTGATAATATAATTTATAAAGAAATAAACTGTATCAAATTAGAAAAATGCTATAATTTCCCCAAGGGTCTCAGTGCTTTTGGACTCCATCGTATATTACGTTTACATGTTTATAATATTTGTCATTATAAACCCCAATCAGACTCTTGATTAACAGAGCTGTGAGATCACTCCTTTTGAGAAGATGTTGTGTTGTAGTGGAAAGCTGGCGCTTGTCTCAGTGCAGAAAATGAATTTTGTAAATGGATTTCGGCACATGATAAGTGGCTGCTGTTCACTCAGTGCGGCCTGAAAATCTTGTCTTTATGATTGATTTACTTTGTAGTGGAGTCAGATGTAAGACAAGGCCAAATGTTGTTACTGTCTACAACTACTGTTGTACTGATGCACTCCGGAGCAAAGCTTTTTAGATTTAGCTTGAGTTGCTCAAGGTCATGAGTCCTTAAAGGAATAGATCACAAACAAAATGAAACATTTACTAACAAAAAAAATGACACCCTCAGGCCATCCAAGATGTGAATGAGTTTGTTTTGCAAAGTTTTGCTTCTAATGAAATTAATTGATGGACCGGAGTGATGCGAATTAACAGTGGACTAGTGTGAAGTTTTTATCAGGTGTTTGGACTCTCATTCTGATGGTACACATTCACTGGAGATGATCCATTGGTGAGCAAGTGATGTGATGAAGAAACAAACTCACTGAGGGTGAGTACATTTTCAGCAAATTTTCATTTTTGGTTGAACTATTCCTTTAAATTGTTTTTATATTCCAGACATTCATGCTGGCAGTGTGCACATATTAAAACACTGTACAAAGATTTCCTATGGGAAATCATGCACATTGCTAATCAATACTAAAACATATTAAGACCTATCACATTGAAACCTTGAGCACTTTGAACGATGAGGACACACAGTGTGTTGCCGGCCCTTGGGAAACTCCATTACCAAATGCACAGCTTGTATAGAGATGTCAGACACACACACACACAC